>NC_039290.1:11533458-11608458 GCF_003368295.1 Carassius auratus
AGCAAAGTTTTTGTACCGGACTGGACAGCGCAGGATGAACTGGCAATTTTTATTTGGCAGGAAACATCTAACTGGAGCTGTTGCTTGCCATGCCAGTTTTCCTGTGCAGTTCATTGGAATGTGTTTCTGTCGTTTCAGTGCATGTTCTCTGACACATTGAGCCAGAGTGCTCATGTGGATAATGCATGTTTGAATCTGCGACATTACCTGGCATCTTTTTGTGTTATATCTATTTTTCCCCCAAATAAAATTAAATATTTATAAATGTCTTAAATATAAAATAAATAATTTAAAAACATATTTTAGTATAATTTATTTATATTATAAAATCAAATATTTTATTTATAAAAAAAATCTTGGAGGAAGATCTGAGAAAGGAATCTGTTTCCATTCATCTCAAGGGAAGTTGCTTTCAGTTCTGGACAAAGATGTTTTTGAGTCTGAACTGAAGATGAGCTGGAGGAAAATCACGTCATGATTTGTCAGCCCAAAGTATGATTACTATTTCTTTTATATTTTATATACAGATCAGAATGTTTAATTTTTAAATAAATATATCTGTTATTCAGAATTATGATGGAACATTATTTGACCCATATTTTTACATTTTATTTTTTATTTTTGAAACATTAAATTAGACACTTTACTTTGTTTTCTATGTATATAATTAATATTGTTTAATATATAACTTAATTATAAATATACAATATTTAATTTTAATGTATATATTTTATTCTGTGGTTACCGTTATAAAAAATAATGATATTACATACATTTTATAACTTTATAAAAGGTATACAGTGGCTTTTATTTTTCTTTGATAGCAATTATATATATATATATATATATATATATATATATATATATAGATAGATAGATAGATAGATAGATAGATAGATAGATAGATAGATAGATAGCCAAATTTTGACTTCTTGGTTTATATCTGGCTCATGATATTTCACAGTCCCTTTACCTCAATTGTTTCTTGTCCTCTTTCTCTACAGTAAAGAAAAAACTAAATAGTGATCAGGTGACCCTTCATTGGAAGCATTGCTTACACATGTATCAATTCGAAACATGCTTATCTCACCACAGTTATTTGTTCCACAGCACTTCCTCGTCTTCGCTGCCGGTGACATTATGTGGAAAAATCAAAGCGAAGTCAGCCTGCATATTCATCAAGATAATTACACTACACATACATATGCGTTGAACTTTACATAATGAAAATGGACAGGAGTGAAAGCGGCCCACGCACTCATTATAAATGGATGTGACTTTTACCTGGTTAGCACTCTGGTAATGAAGTGCCATCGTCTTGTCCACAGCTGTGTGATGGATACGTGGGCCTGGTTAAAATACCCTCCACAGATCCTCATCGCCAATTAGACGGCTGATAGATGGCATTATCAGTCAGGTTAATGAGTACGGACTGACACGCGTGCCTGCTGTGGTCACCTGGCCTACGTGCCCCCGGTACCTTGCCACACCACATTCACCAGTTTCCATCCAGCTGGGCACGTTACACATTGATAGCCCACAAATTTGATCCTGCTTCCATGAGGCCTAGCATAGAAAAATCAGATCAACACAAATTCAGGTTTAAAGAGAATTTACTAACCCTTAAATAGAGTTCAAAATTTGATACATTTTAAGTAATTTCTTACATAAGAAAATATTATATATAAAATATAAGACGTGTTGTGTAGAGGAAACAAAAATAAATCAAAGTAAATATCACTTACGAACAGCATATTCATATTTTTCATTATTTCTAAGCCGACTTAGAAGGGATACTCCACTCCAAAATGAAATTTTTTTTTTTTAATTAATCACATACCCCCATGTTGATCCAAACCCATAAAAGCTTCAATTATCTTCGGAACACAATTGAACATATTTTGGATGAAAATTGGGATGCTTGAGACTTTCCCATAGACTCCCAAGTAAGTTAGACTGTCAAGGTCCAGAAAAGTATGAAAAGCATCATCGGAATAGTCCATCTGCCATCAGTGGGTCAACCGTAACGTAATGAAGCAACGAGAATACTTTGTTATATGACAATAACACAAAAATTATGACTTTATTCAACAATTCATCTCCTCCATGTTTGTCTGCACCACCGTGGTGCCATTTTGGAGAATATGAGCTGAACACAGACAGACACTGTTCAAATCCCTGTTTTAATAACTTATTTATTAAGTCATTCAAATCAAATGATTAATTAAAAATAGCTGATATTAGAGAATGGCCCATTGAATCACTGGCTCAATCAAAGAATAAAACACTGCAATGCTATACACTGTTGTATAAAACAATTAACATATTTATGTGCTGATATTCTGAAAAGTACATTGCTTGTGCAATGAATATAAAAACAAAAACTCATACATGGTTATATTTTCTTTCATTGCTTGAGTTATAAGGGTATTCCATTTACATTTAGCTGACGCTTTTATACAAAGCAACTTACAATTGCTATATATTCAGAGGTCGCACGCCTCTGGAGCAACTAGGGGTTAAGTGTCTTGCTCAGGGACACATCAGTGTCTCACAGTGGACTCGAAACCCGGGTCTCTCACACCAAAGGCATGTGTCTTATCCACTGTGCCAACACCACCCCATTAGAGAGTGGGAGCTTTTGCCGATCAAACCAGGGACCTTCAGATATTCAGTGTAATTATTTTGTGTATTTGTTGCAATGCATTGTGTTTATGCAGTTTAAGGTGAAAACACATAATATTGCACATAAACCCATTCCAATGGGTTTCATCACACATTGAATGCTTCTGGACTCTCAGGATGTGTTTTTGTTTGTTTACTTGTCATACTTTTTTTATTGACATACTCATCAGCTCTCCAGTCGTCACACATTCAGTACAATGACATTATATCAGGGGAATGTATTTAAATTCTAATCAAGGAGAACCACTCGTATCATTTGCTGTTAAAGAACTTAAAAATTTGCTCTTGAACAATTTTGCACAAAAAAGGACGGAAACTTGCTTCTGCTTATTGCAGCCTGATACAAAACTGAGTTCTGATTGGCCGATCGCCGTTATTTAGTTTGTGAATTATCATAAGTAGAGAATTTTAACATTTAATTTGCATGATAAATTTGACATACACAACATTATTAATCTAAAGGGGATGGTTGGGGGTATGGTGGTTTCACTAGGGGGATGCTTTTTGTCATTTTTTTTCCAACAGGGGGATCAATTTGAGCATTAGTTTTACTGGTTTTGTCTCGTCGTGCCAGGATACGGCATCACAGTATGGTAAGTGGCATAACATTTCCGTCACATGCTTGAGGTATTCGGCCAATCACAGCACACCTCGCTTTTCAGGATGATGAGCTTTGTAAAAATTGATAGCATTGAGGAGAAACAACAATGTAGATTATGCACAATATTATGTGTTTTTTAACCTTAAACCGCATAAAAACATTACATTGCACCAAATACACAAAATAATGTTCTTTTTTCCAGCGTCTAATGACCTCTTTATATTGATTACTTGGCTTGCACTTGAGGGGCTGTTGCCATTTTCTGCTTGATATCCGCCTTCAGTGCTACGAACAACACAGGGCCGTGACTGTTTCCTGATTGGAAACATTTTTACTTGATAATAGCATCTGCTGGCGTATTAACATGAGTGGATCTCGCAATAAGAATGTGTTATATCTGGTTCTCCAAGGGGTTAGCAGAGTTTCAGAGAATAATTTAAACCGTCAAAGACAAAAACAAAAGTTCGAGATGCATACAAACAAAACCGCATATGTTTAGTACCAATGGACAAATGACTTGTTTTTCATTTTTCATCATCAGTATAGCAGTGATAATCCTCGGAGCACAATGAAATATGAAATCTCTGTTTTGTTTGTGTAGCTGGCATTCCTTGTGCATACCCAGCAACACCCTGAATCTCTCGGTGGACATCCTAATTAAACAAACTCACACAGGCATTACAGCCAAGGTTGTGATTTATGATATCGCCTCAGATAGTTAAAGCCGACTTCCGTAAAAATCCATCACGCACATCACCGGACATTACCGCGCTAATTAAACACCCAAATGCCTGCAGATATCATAAAATTAGAAAACACACACACGCACACACACACACACACACCCTTAATAAAGCACTGCATCTGTGATATTACAGAAGAGGACGGTATTGTAGACATTAAAAAATCCCTCCACAAATATGAACGCAATTTTTTTCTTTTAGGCCAAATGTTTCACGCGATGTGAAACTGATTAATTATTTGAAATATACTGATTGCAACGAGCTGAGAACGTGGCATTAAAATAATGACTCCTGAGCCTCTTCTGAGTTTGTACATTTAGCATCGCACAACCATTAGGAATAATCTGTCCAATTAAAGGTTGTGTAATTAATTAAGTGCACATTCTGTGAAAAGGCAAGAAGGGAGAATTTATCAAACTGCTGAAATATGACCTATCTTGTCCAAAAGACTAATATGTTTAAACAAAAGATGAAAATTGATGACAACATTACTTGTAACAAAATGCTCACTGTGCAACTATGATGCATTTGTCCTCAGATTGCGCTTCTTAGCATTGTCCTTACAGAATCTGTGATGTATTACCTCAGGCTGCGTGGCAATAACTTTACATGAAAGGCCTGACTGTCTGGGGACTGTGTTTTCGTAATGCGTATCCCGCTTGATATCTCGACCGTAACGGTGCGTGCAAGGCTCGCAACCTGCAGTGGCAGCTGCGAAAGCATGACATATGGCTGTTTTTAAACATAAACATGATCTTTGTATAGGTTTATCTGGTGCACGACGGAACAACAATCTCCCACGTCAAGCATTTTGGACAGATTCACTCATCTTCAGAGTTCCAGCGCCATCAAATGATTTCTGAAGCTTGGCAGGCATGTCGATCGAGGCCCTTGGTGCAAACCTTCCCTCCATTTGTCATGAAACCAAAGCCAAATAACCATGTGTGGGCTTGGCCGTGGTTATCCAGGCACATGGGTATGCGGAGGTGTGTGTTGATGGAATTGCGGGCACTGGGCGAGTGTGTGTGGGTGTGTTGGCATGCATGTGCAACATGGTGTTGTGGAGTGCATGGTGTGCATGGTGTGCAACTACCTACAGCGTACATGCATCGTTTTGGACAAATCAAATCACCTTTAATTACAGAAAATGTACAGCACTTACAGAGTGTTTCGAACAGTAATAAACAGGAAAACAACAGAATTAATGATGCAAACTTCTTCAAATATGAGACAAATTCTGCTGTAAAGTAGCTAAGACAATAGTGCAATTTTTCAGCTCAAATCAACTAGTTGTTAACTTTGTGTAACTAAAAAAATAAGTTGAATTTTCTTACGAAATTTTGACGAGTTAAAGTAATGGAAAATCATGTTATTATGACTTATTGTTCACATTGTTCACAGTGTTTACTGTTAAAAAAATAAAAAAATAAAAAATAACAATATTCCTACTTCCGATTTGTCATACAAACTCTATACAGTAAAACAATTTGAAGTTTCAAATAAAACAGTGTTCCTTGTGTTTCTGCTTTCTGCTTTTAATCTTTATCATTAATTTACCGGCGATTTTTTCAAGTAAATAAAACATTGTTTCTATGTCAGTTTTATTTAAGTGTATTTTAAAGATGAATTCAACTATCCAGTGTAAAAAAAAGTTGACATTATATAAAATATGAAATAAATAAATAATAAAAGTTAATTTCATAACTTATTGTATGTTTTATTAATTTGTTTTTGGTTATGATTACATAAGTATTTGTCATTCATAAATAACGTTTTAGCACTATGTAGTGTTTTAGATGATATTTTGGCCAAATTTGACATTGCATTTTTATTTATTTATTTATTTGTTTCTTTGTTAATTTATGCATGTACAAAACTGTCTCTGTCTTCAAAAGGTACTAATATGTAATACCCTTCAAGTTACTCATTTATAGAATTTAGGTGTAAATAAGGTACAAGGATGCACTTTTGAACTTTTCTACCTTAAGTTACCACCCTAGTGACAGTTTATCCCTTTTCCTCAAGTTTATCAATCATGAAACAAGTTCAATTCCGCTGTAAACAATAGAGTCATTATTCAGCTCACAATAGTCTTATGCCTCATAAATAGGCCTGTATACATTTGCACAGCACATTTGATGCTTTCGACTTCTTAATGCAGAAGCATTCACCCTCAGTTGTGTGATGCATCCCTGTTTTGCCGCACCGTTTTTCTGTGCCAGTATCCCATATGGCGGTGATAAGCACCATGGAGATTCTGGCCAGAGACGAATGCCACACCATTCCAACACAGGAACACATGTCGGTCACTGCTCCCAACAGGATGTAGCTCCGAGGACATATTGCGCTAAGCCTTACTGTAAAAAATGCACAGGAACCTCATAAATCAAGAGAACAATCCTGACGCACCACCCACACAACTCACATTGAACAGACAGTCCATTGTTCAGTGCACATTTTTGACTGTTGACATATTCTTGTTCCGTAACGCATCGAACAATAAACTTGCATTATTAGTCTGCGGCACGGTAAAAAACGCAGGAAAAATGCTGTCATCCTTTAGAAGGAAATTTTGGAGAAAGCATAATATTTACACAGAGGCATCATGCTAAAATGAAGAGGAAAACAGACAGAAAGAACGGCTCATATATCAAGTGCAACCGTGAGGGTCAGCTGTCATGGGACGTTGTGTCATTTTCTTGGATGTTGAGGGGAATGTAAAAGTGGTTCACTTTTTGGCTAAAGATTGTGTGGAGTGTGATTATATTTTACTTTGACTGATGAACCGTTAAAACATGATGTATTAGCATATGTGAAGAATGAATGAATAATAAACAGTAATCAGCATATTAAAGGAATTATCAGCCAAAAATCTAAATTATGTCATTATTACCCATATTTTTGAGCGAACTATCCATTTAAAAGGGATAACATTCTGTCATCATTTGTCATTCCAAACTTCTATATAAGACTCATATATATATATATATATATATATATATAAGAATTTGGTAACCAAAGACTTTGGTTTCCAATTGGCTTTCATTATATGTGTGTCCATACAATGGAAGTTAATTGGAACCAAAACTGCTTGGTTAGTGACATGACTTTTTTTAAGTTATACAGAGGAAAGAAAGTCATACATGTTTGGAACGATATCAAGGTGCAGTAAATGATGGCAGAATTTCCTTTTTATGTTTTTGGCTGGATTATGCCTTTGAGATATGCATTACAACGACAGTTCCCCCAAAGATGTTTTTATCATCATTTACTCACCCTCATGTTGTTCCAAACCTGTAGGAATTTCATTCTTCTGTTGAACGCAAGCAGAGATATTCTGAAGAATGTTGTTAATCAAACACTTGCTGCTAGCCATGGACTGCCATATATGGAGAAGAAAAAACGAAACAAAAACACACTGGGAGTCAGTGGCTACCTGCAACTGTCTGGTTACCAACATTCTTCAAAATATCTTCTTTTTGTGTTCAACAGAAGAAAGAAATTCATACAGGTTTGAAACAACTTGAAGGCGAGTAAATTATGACAGGACTTTAATTTTTTTGTTTGATTTATCCAGTACGTTTTCTCACTATAAGCCAGTTGTTCATCAAAAATCAGGGAATAACAACAAACATCAACCTCGCCATCAGTTTCATCACTGTGTTGAGTGAATGAGCTGGTTAACACTGATTAACAAACTGAGAATCAGATGTGTGGGCTGGACTGTTGGCATAATCTGTCAAAACGTGTCAAGTCTTGTCACAGCTTGACATGAGCTGAATGATAGGCCACATCAAGGGAAGAGTTACTGCATTTAGAAAAGCTCCAGTCTGCCCTGAAATAACCACACCTGTAGACGTGCCGCTGCAACCCACCTACATTCAGCTGCCAAACTCTGAGGTAGCTGCAGTTACATCTGCAGGGGGAAATGGTGCAGATCTCCGTCTCTGTCTTATTTTAAGGTCATTAATGACTCACCCTCATGTCGTTCCAAACCCGTAAGACCTCCTTTTATCTTTGGAACACAGTTTAAGATATTTTAGATTTAGTCTGAGAGCTCTCAGTCCCTCCATTGAAGCTGTGTGTACGGTCTACTGTCCATGTCCAGAAAGGTAAGAAAAACATAATCAAAGTAGTCCATGTGACATCAGAGGGACGGTTAGAATATTTTGAAGCATCGAAAATATTTTGGTCCAAAAAAAGCAAAAACTTAAACTATATTCAGCATTGTCTTCTCTTCAGTGTCTGTTGTGATATCCGGTTTGTGAACAAATCATTCGATGTAATCGGATCTTTTTGAACCAGTTCACCAAATCGAACTGAATCGTTTTGAAACGGTTCGTGTCTCCAATACACATTAATCCACAAATGACTTAAGTTAGTAACTTTTTTAATGTGGCTGACACTTCCTCTGAGTTCAAACAAACCAATATCCCGGAGTAATTCATTTACTCAAACACTACACTGACTGAACTGATGTGAAGAGAGAACTGAAGATGAACACCGAGCCGAGCCAGATAACGAATGCAAAGATTGACTTAAAAACAAGATACATTTACTTGAGATGCAAAATTGCTTTTGATATTCTGTTTGAAAAGAAATCTTTTCCAGAGTTATTCTTCATCTTTCATGAATCACTGTCTATTGTTATATAATATAATAGGTCACTGTCTATTGTTGTCCTTGTCAAGAATGCAATAAAATATCATAAAAATAATGTGGTTCCAGTGTTTTTTACAGGTGAAGTGTGCCATTTCTGCACCACTAGTGCCACCAAAAGAATAATAACTACGATCAAAGGGTTTCCTGGACACGTCCCTTCCAAATCTGCAATTGGTTGATTAAACCCATTGGTGTATCCCATTGGCCGAGTCAGTTTCAAAGAGCCGATCAGTGTTTTGATTGTGCCACATTTCAGGGAAATCAACCTTTCAATGTCTTATAACTGACTCAGCATATTAAACTGGTATAAGACAAAGTTTTTTAACACACACACACACACACACACACACACACACACACACACACACACACACACATATATATATATATATATATATATATATATAAATCTACACACTTTTTTTCACTCAAGTAAGGGGAATGAAAAGTGGCTTTCAATTTCCAGCTCTTCCACCGCCCCAAAAAAAATCAGGAAGATGGGCATGACTGCTTACTGTTCGGAGATAGAGGAAAAGTGATCATATAGAGGGAGCTAGTGAAGGAAATACAGATGAAAGAAAGAAAGAAAGAAAGAAAAGAAAGAAAGAAAGAAAAGTGGCTGTGGCTGACGAGCAAAATGCAGAGAGAGGGAGGCATAAATCCTGTGTCCTATATAAAAAGAAATACTATCCATGTCAAGGAAAGGTGGGATGCCCTAAAATGAATGATAACAGACTCATTAAAAATAACGGCCGCCTGAATGATAAATGAGCTGCCTCTCGAGAAGAGCAGCGCAAGGCGGCCTCTACAAATTAAGATCACGGTGCTGTTAAAGGTGTTATTTTCCCAGTACTTCCAGCACCAAAATATCAAGCAGCCACACCATTATTTGCTCTTTATTACTGCCCAGCGATGGGACCTTTGGAGATTTAAGGCGAGCCTGTACATTATCAGCCTCTGTTTTTTTGTTAATTATCCTGATTCGAGATTTATGACACAGTACGGCTTAATTAAAAAGTGAAATTGTATCAAACTGTAGGGGTTTTATAGGGAATGGGGACGGTGCAAGCATTTGCATGGGACGCATTTATGTCAAGGAGTATTCAGTGCTTTGTAGGAAGTAGATTATGGTTGACTGTGTTTTGTTCTGTATGTGAAAGCAAAAAGTCTGTAAAGTTTTTTTTTGAATGGTTATTTATTTCAGTTTTAGTATCAAATGAGAAATAATGCTTTGGAAACTAACTAACTAACTATATATATATATATATATATATATATATATATATATATATATATATATATATATATATATATATATATATATATATATATATATATATATATACTTTTTTTCAATTAACATTTATTTTATTATTTATTTATTGTTATATGACATATAGACATCACCGTTTCCACATTTTTATTTATTTATTTATTTTTTAAAGATTATACAGAAACAATATTATCACATAAAGAAAAATAAAAAGAAAAAACCCTGGAACTTTGAAACCTGTTTTCAAAAGTTGAAATTTTCAGACACCCAAAATGTCATTGTCATGTAAAGTGTGAAATAAAGTGACACATGGCCAAATATGGTGACCCGTACTCGGAAATAGTGCTCTGCATTTAACCCATCCTAGTCCACACAGCAGTGAACACACACACACACACACATTTGTTTTTGTGAAAGTGTCTTCATCCCATAGGCGTAATAGTTTTTATACTGTACAAACTGTATATTCTATTGCGCTACACCAACCCTACACCTAACCCTAACCCTCACAGGAAACTTTGTGCATTTTTACTTTCTCCATGATTTATAAGCATTTTGAAAAATGGGGACATGGGTTATGTCCTCATAAGTCACACTCTCCTTCTAATACCTGTGTCATACACATGTCATTATACAGAGTTGTGTCCTGATATGTCACAAAAACAAAAGCACACACACACACACACACACACACACGGAGCAGTGGGCAGCCATATTGCTGGAAATGATACTCGAAACCACAACCTTAAGGTTACAAGTCCGACTCTTTAACTATTAGACCACGACTGCCAAATGAATGGCTAAAATGTAGAGCATAAGTAGTATTTAAAATAAAATGATCCTTTATAAATCTGCTGGTTTTTCAAGATTCCTCTATCACCGTTTCTAGAACAGTACAACCATAAACATGTCCCCAAAAATCCCATGATTCATTAATGATAATTTGATTGCTCTTAAGTTAATACTTGATGATGACTGCAACACACCCACAATCAGAAGAGGAGCATCTCAGATCCACCCGATCCTGTCAGATTGATGTTTCATAAAAGAAAATGAGTCACAGTGGCTGATTCTCACAATTGCTTTTCAATTTACAAAATTACAAATTAATTTACCTTTGATTTCATGTCACATCAAGTTCTTAAATGTAGAAAATTGAATATACTTAAAACAAAAACAAAAATATTGTATTATTAGATGCAAAATTTGATAAGATAAAGAAACTAAGTTTATATAAATATTTATTCTAAAAATATGTTTTCTAAAATAAATCTTATGAAAGGTAATTATTTCTCTTACCTAATAAGTAAACATTTTAGCCATAAATCTTAACAGTTAATTACAATTTAAGTTTGATGGATGGATAACTGAATTACTTTAAGTTAGTGGAAACCAAGACAAATGTTTTTATTAAGGAAATTATTTCTTGCAGTGACAGCACTGTGAGAAACATGGTGCATGATGTGTGTTTGGATGTTTAGGTGTGCAAAGCAATGCCGTTCTTCTGTGAATCACTGTAAAAGTGTACCTGCTCAATGTCTCGCCTTCTTGTGAAGCAAAAAAATCAGATGTCTGCCATTCTCCCTAAATGCAACTGCACTGCAGACATCCTAGAGCTGGATTCAGAGTCCTGGACTGATAGATGTCAAAGACATGAGAGATACTGTACTGTATGTCAGAAAGAGCAGTGTGTCTGTCTTTATTCTGTAGACAGAGGCATTCCTTTGCCGTGAGAACACTGTCTGGCACAGACGGTCCAACGTTAAAGCATTCAGAGACCTGTGAAGACAAGAGTTATGAAGCGAGAGAGCAACGTGTTTAGTTCTCATATGCTTACAAAGCATTGCGATTTTGAAATTAATAAAGCATAAGGTGTCACTTATTCCTATTATATTTAACGTGTTACAAGGCAATTTCAGCCTTGACATTCATGTTAAGTGGTGCTTTAGCATTAGGGGTGTAGGTACTTTTATGATGCTTTTCTGTGAAGAAATAATGCATGATAATCTCATAAGAGGTTCCAACGACAAAAGAAAATAATACAGGGTTGAAATGAAATGTGGGTGAATCACTGTTGCCAAAGTTGTCATTTTGTCATCAACTGTTCGTTTAACTGTCAGAAAATGCTGACATCATTATCAAGGTTTGTCAGTCGAATGTCACTGATAATCTGCTCGTCTGCCTAAATAACCAGTTGTTTGAGATAAATATGACCTGTTCTGTCTGAGCTTAGTCATACACAATCAAAACCTTCACTGATTCTTGAAACATGGGATGAAACAACACACAGTCTTACCTGGCAACAATACCACTTTCACATGAAAATAAATAAATACATAGTTTATTTAAAAATAAATACATTTTCAATTAAAAAATAAAATAGATTAGTCAGTTAATTCGCAAAATAAACTTGGCTGTGAAAATAACCATAAAAGATAAGAAAACTATCAAGCAGATATTACAGAAAAGTAGGTTTAGAAAGACGTTTTTTATTTGATTCAACATAAAATGTATTACACACAAACATTTAGGCTACAGCTGGCTAACATGGAACATTTCAGAAGATAATCTGAGGAACACTTCAGTATTTTATCTGCATACAATTAAAGTAATTGGCGACACAGCTTGCTTACAAACAGTTTTCAAAATACCTTATTTTTAAGTTGCGCAAAAAAAAGTGGATGACAAGTAGGATACGGTGTAGCAGAATAAGATCCAGTGAGAATGTGCTAGAGAGAACCAAGATTTTGTTTACAGGAGTAAAGTGTTACAAGTTGGGTGTGTACTAAACGAAAGACAAAGTGCTAGAGGAGGATAGTGATCAAAATGAGGAGTTTGAGGAGTACTGGATGACGAAGAAGATTAAGTTACATTCACATAGACATAGACATTCACAATACTAACTGGTTAACATGCACACACAATCACGGACGAGGAGGAACTGAACAGACTGGGTATTTAAACACAAAGAAGGTAATGAGGGAACTGGAGACAGGTGGGGAATAATCTATTAACCAAAACAAGGAGGAAGTTACCAAATAAGGGAACAGAAAGTTCATAAATGTAACACAAAGGAAGCAAAGTATATCTTGTTTAGCAAAGGACATTTTTTTATTTACAAATCCTTGTTTTGTGCATGTAATTCTTGATTTGTCTCTTTAGTCTTTAAGATTGTCTGTTTAGTTCTAAATATGTATATATATATATATATATATATATATATATATATATATATATATATATATATATATATATATATATATATATTTTATAAACTATATTATTAATGTATATATAGATTATTAATTTGATATAATTATATTATAATAATTATTATAATTTTTATATAATATAGCAAGTAATACGTTCAAGCATATGACTTCCCAGGTCAGTTTTTATTTAGTGATTTACTCATCTAAGTAATGCAGTCATTTAATTATCTCCATTTAGAGGCTTTTCCAGCAAATACTGATGTAATTAACATCATCACCAAAACATTAAATGAATGTTTTTCATTTCATCAACCGATAACCCTAACACTTTTTATGTTTCCAGGTTTGCAGTCAGATTTGTCCCAGTGCTCACTGCAGTATTAGGTCTACGTTTACAGTCTTCCAAGCTAACAAATCCCCAAGAAGCAGACACTGAGCTGAAGCATGAGAGAGAAGGTAGGTCTAGTGTGTCCTTCAAACCTTAGTTTGCTGTCCCTACCTTCAGAAATGAGAGGAATCGCCCAAAGTAGGTCAGTCCTCGCTCTCCTGGGTCAAACACGCCTTCCTAACTGCGCAGTACACGCTCGACATGATAACGTCAGCTGTGACAGCGTTCTGCTGCTGCGGACGGGAGGTGTGCTGGTCTGGATCCTCAGGGTACAGCGGGTCCAGGGTTCGAGATCCGAACACCTCCACAGTTGGTCATCAGAGGGATAAGAAGGGCGGTTCACAACCTGTCATAACCACGGACGAGTGAGAATAGCTGAAAGCCTTTGCTTGGGATTCTGGGATTGAGATGCATGGATGAAGTCCATTTGCAAATTATTCTTAGAGATGTTGAGGCCCCTGCAAATATTCCCAGAATAAAGCTGTCATCGAATGCTTGTCACGGCTGTCACATGACCAGGGTCTGCAGATGCTTAGTCAATTAATTGGCTGGTAAATTAATGCTCTGTGCATGCCATATGTTTAATGTTGTCATTTAAAGGGAACATATCACAGAAAACAAGTGTTTATACTGATTTCACATACAAACAGTTAACAAATCATGACTGAGTTCATTAAATCTTAAAGGTAATTTAGCAGAAATTGATGCTCCGTCATGCCAAAATTCATGTTCATTTGTGAATAGTATGTCTTGGGACCATGTGTCAGAAAAAGGGTGGAAAATGGTGATCTAAAGGTAAATTATACCTGTTTAAGCCTTTATTTAGAACTATTATGATTTTTGCATTTTTACAAAACAATTATGAAAATCAACTGTTACAGTTTTGCTTTGTGATCATTAGCACATTTATAATCATATTTTTTTTTAAATACGTATATTATGAAGTACATTCAAATGTACATCATGGTAGTATTTATTTACTGAATTTAATTTGTTGCTTAATTAATTTCCTTTGTTTTCTTTATGCAAAATATAAGTGGAAAATGGAAATTATATATTTGAAGTTTAATCTCAAGTTTAGTCTTTCCCTCTCTTTAAATTTAAGAGCTCTTTTAATCATAATTAAGACTTTCTTGTAGCATTTAAGTCTTTTTATTGCCTTAAATATGATACATCTAGATTTAAGGCCTCCTAAAAACTTTTTAAGGACCCACGGAAATCCTGAAACAGAAAATATGCACTGCATTAATTGAGCGTTAATAAAATAAGTTAAATGAATTTACGTTAATGAATTATTAACACATACATTTTGACAGCCCTACACACACACACACACACACACACACACACACACACACACACACACACACACTCACACACATATATATATATATACACATTTTTTATTTTGATTTTAAGATGAAATATAACACCACTTTCTTTGTGAGATTCACCTCCACATATGTCCATTCATTGTCATCAAAAGGTCAGTGTCACTCACAAACTTAGCTTTTGACACCCTTAAATAGTTGATAAAGCGCCTGTGGCCAGGAAATGTCCACATTACATGAAACAGTAGCCCGGACTTGCATAACAAACCTCTTTCCTTCTCACTCATCACCATCAGAACACAATGAGCTCCTCTGACACGAGCAGTGGAGCTTTATTCAGGTTAGACCTAATTCCCATCAGCAGCCCTTTCTCCGCTCAGGAACGTACCACAAAGACAGCCTCATGGGAAGTGTGAACGGGTAAATTTTGCATAAGTCTGACACACACACGTTTTAAATAAGAGGCCGTCTGTCATGGAGTTTTCCAGGTGGACATGCACTCTTTCTGTCCATCCTAAACGAAACTGATAAGTCACCTTGCATCTCATCTTTCTTAGACAACTGTGCCAACGTTAGTGCTCACTGCGGGCCATCTCATGCGGAGTCTTTCCTGCTGGAAACATGTTTCTGACAGAATTAATTGAGGAACACTGATCCCTCTGTGGCTTCTCTTTGCAAATCATAAGGTAGATATGCTTCCCAAGGTCCATAGGTTTATGAGTTTCTTGTGAGATGCAGGAAGCATATGTGAGCAGCCACACAAGCTCTCCTATAGAGCCACAGGCCACCAATAAAAACAGCATATCAGAGACTATCAGCCTTTGTGTCATTCTGATTTATGATGCTTTGTGGCAAAAGGGGATTCTTGTTTTGCTGATGGCTGGATTCCATAAGGTGGTCTTGTGTTTTTTTCCCCCATGTTTGCTAGTCTTGCTGAGCAATGATGCTTTGGCCATTTTATGTGATCTGTAAGTTATTAAACTCTTCAAAATCTAGAATAACTTTAAATTACAAATTTCAGTGGTGGACAGTAACAAAGTATGATTTTTTTTAAAGTTTGCATTTTAACTTCGTTATAGTTCATTTTTCAAGTATCTGTACTTTATCGGAAACTTTTACTGATTTTACTTTCATAATATTTCATAATATCTTCTCAGTCTGTCTTAGTGTGTCTTTATTAATACTAGTGTTTAAGTCATGCCACAAGATCATCTTTGCAGTACTGATAAAGCATGCATTGACTCAAATCACTTCTTTCATGCACATTGCTTCATATTGAAAATTTCAGAAAGTCATTAAAGATGTCAAATATAAATGGCAACTTTTCACAATCTATTCATATCCCAATGGCCCAGTCTTGCTTTATCTTAAGTTAAATGTTACATTGCATGTATAAATATGGCATGTTATGAAATGCCATTTGGTATTGCATTAAATTGACCAACTTAATACTGAACTTTACTGTAAATGCTGTAGTAGCCTTTGCATTCGACTGCTGAAATACAAACAGCACCTCATTGAATTGTACCCATTTTTTTATTTATTTGCAAGCCTAGGCTTGTATAGTTACCTTGTTTACTTACGCAGCACACCTGGATCTGACATAAACATGCTAAATATCACATTTTTAAACCTGTATTAATCTGAATGTGTGTTTTCAGCATCACACAGTCAAAGGACTGCAGCATCTCAGGCACACAAAATATCATCAAACTTCTCGTCCTCCCTAAATTGCCATTCTAGCACAACAGTTAGATATTAGGTAGAATGGAGGTACACGAAATGCAAGGGAACATATAATTAAGGTTTTATAGGCTTCATTTCAGCACTTGTACTGCTTGATTATATGTATCCGAGCTCTGGTATGACTTCATTGAAATTTACAACAAGTAATCTTCTACCATATGGACTCACCAAATGGAGATCACAGACTGGCAAACGCAATCAGCTTTTTAATTAACAGAATTAACAGTGCGATGTTAAACTATAATGACAGCAATAAAAACACTTGATGGAACAATGGCAGCCGACAGAAGCTCATTCATAACTGTTATTTTCATTTCAGGGGGAGAGTGACAATGGATCGCAGCAGAAGCTTTGCCCGCAACACTCACCCATGAGTCGCGAGCTCATTTTGACATTATACACGAGACTGTAAAACTAGGATCAGGGAACTCTGGGTTGTTCAAACTGGCACAGATTGGCTTAGCTGCTCCTTCTGAACGTACAAACACGCTTTTGAAACATTGTGAGTGATTACAGCTCGCAGATTAATTCAGTATTATTTCATTATTTCAGAGTTCGGGTTTCATTTATTAAGGATGTTAAGAATGGAGACCATTATTATTTGGGACCAAAAACTTAATTCAGTCATTTATGAGGAATGATTGAGTTTATTTGAATGGTAATTTGATAATCAAGTTTATTTATAATCATACCATTGTTGAGCTGTTTCACAGCAGCTTTGTTGAAACTAATTCATTAAATCCAAAAAAGAACAAGATCTTTTTCTTATGCAATAATTTTTTTTTTTAGTGTTTTAAGCCTCTCTTTCATTCATTCATTCATTCATTCATTCATGCAATTAATTTTCTGGAATGGTTTTATTGGGTAGAAAAAAAATCCCTTTTTATTAAAATTAAATATAGCAATCATTCATTCATCCATTCATGTAATCATTAGTTTATTTGTTAATATTTTTAATGTATTTATTTAATCATTAATTAATTACTTCATTCATTTAGTTTAAAAGATAAAACTGTGTTGGTTTTATTGTGCCACACAGGTTTGAAAGCATTAGCACAGCTCATCAAGGTCACATGATTCCTCTTAACACCTTTAGTGTCACTGATCAATTAAGACGACACATTCTGATTGGCTGTCAGTAGCCACTGGAAGCTGATAGTGGTCCATTGACCTTACAGCACATTACAGGCTTTTTCTCACTCACTTTCACACACACACACACACACACACACACACACACACACACACACGCACACAAAGGGTGATAAACCACGGTCACTGACCGCCACAGCGCAAAAAAAGGTCAGATCATGAGAAATAATGAAAAGGCATCAATATGAATTCAGCAGAGACTCATTTCATTCTGTTTTAGACAGCGCTTTTCAGCCTGTAATTTTCTGTAAATGTTAACATGGTCAGTCCTACCTGATTCTATTATTTTTGACCTTGCATTAGTTTCGGCTAATCTCGCATGCCATACAATTTCATTTTGTTGTGAAAAATACTCTTAGGCCCTCAGGGTGAGTTAGACACAGGCCGCGGCACCCTTGGGATTCATAAGTGCACATGCGGGTAAACAAACCATACAGCTAATGCTTCTTACACCACTGAGCAGCACTGCAGGTTCATTTACCTAAACCCTTTATTCTCCTCTTTTCAAAGTGACTTGTTCTGTGGTTGCAGAGACTCGTTTAAAGATAAATGCAAGCTTCCTTTAAAGAGATATTTGTATATTTTCTTTGTAGTGCAAAAGGTGAAGAGTGGTTATTAAAGAGTGGGATGTGATGCATATCTGGCTTTGCTTGCCCTCTCACACTATTGCTTTCAAAGGGTTAATAAAGTTTTTTTTTTTTTTTGGAAACTGCTTACATTGCGGAAATTACATTGAAAGGCCATATATATATGATCAGCATATAATAAAAGCAGGGGTTGGTACCTTTTATGTGGCATGCATTTATCTTTATGAGATTTTTTGGCAAATAAAGTTTTGTGAAGTTTACAGTATACAGTAAACACATGGTAAGCCATGTGCTGTTGATTTCTGTTTCCCAGCATGCTTTCCATGGCACTAGATTGGGAGGTGAAATGTTGAAATTAAGTGGGTTTTTTTATGTTTTTTTGTTAGTGTTTATAAGGATTACAAATATTTTTGGTTATGTTGGAGTTCTTAAACTTTTTTAATTATAATTTTTGGCATTCAGTTTATTAAAATTTGTAAAACTGAAGTGTACTTATTCTGTTTGTGTTGAGAATACCAGCATGCTTTGCATGGGACTCAATCTGGAACGTAAATGTTTTAATAGGTGTTTTGAGACAAAGGTTATTGTTTAGATATTATTATTTTAATATTCACATTGATAATACAAATGATGCATTAGGACTTGCGCTTACTGACCTAATAAACTCTTTTGGAGTCAAACACTCATCGTTTTAATCATACACTAGATTTAATTATATCGCATGGAATCGATCTTACTGATATATATATCATACCTCAAAGTGATGATGTTACTGACCATTTCCTTTTATTGTGCTTGCTGCATATCATTGATATTATCTATATGTCTCAGCGTTACCGTAAGACAGATTCGCAAATAACCTGCCTGATCTATCTCAACTGCTATTTGTACCCAAAAAATACACATGAATTAGACGAAATGACAGAGAACATGGGCACTATTTTCTCTAATACATTAAAAGCTGTTGCACCCATCAAATTGAAAAAGGTTAGAGAAAAACGAACTGTGCATTGGTAACAGTAATATTCACTCTCTCAAGAAAGAAACTCATAGTCTTGAACGCAAATGGAGAAAAACTAACTTGGAAGATTTTAGAATTGCATGGAAAAACAGTATGTCCAGCTATAGACAGGCTCTAAAAATTGCCAAGGCCGTGCATATCCACAAACTCATAGAAAATAACCAAAACAATCCAAGGTCTTTATTTAGCACAGTGGCTCAATTAACAAATTACCAGACACCGAACTCCCGAACTGATTAAAATGATTTGCGATCCCCAAACTGACTCAAATGATTCGCGAACCCGCTACGAACTCCCAAACTGACTCAAACTGATTCAAATGATTCGCGAACATGCTCCGAACTCCCGAACTGACTCAAATGATTCGTGATCCCGCATCGAACTCCCGAACTGACTCAAATGATTCGCGAACCTGCTTTGAACTCCCGAACTGACTCAAATGATTCGCGATTCCCAAACTGACTCAAATGATTCGCGATCCCGCTACGAACTCCCGAACTGATTCAAATGATCCGCGAAGCCGCTCCGAACTCCCGAACTGATTCAAATGATTTGCGATCCCCAAACTGACTCAAATGATTCACGAACCCTCTCCGAACTCCCGAACTGACTCAAATGATTCGTGATCCCGTATCGAACTCCCGAACTGACTCAAATGATTCGCGAACCCGTTACGAACTCCCGAACTGACTCAAATGATTCGCGATCCCCAAACTGACTCAAAAGATTCGCGAACCCGCTTTAAACTCCCGAACTGACTCAAATGATTCGCGATCCCCACACTGACTCAAATGATTCGCGATCCCGCTACGAACTCCCGAACTGATTCAAATGATTCGCGAAGCCGCTCCGAACTCCTGAACTGACTCAAATGATTCGCGATCCTGCTCCGAACTCCCGAACTGACTCAAATGATTTGCAATCCTTCAACATTTTAGCTGTAAAATGCCACATGCAGTAGCTAATATTAAGAAATATTTTGTGCTTTTACTTTTAAAAATGTTGGTAACGTTACAGTTAATTCTTACACACTTTGAAGATTTTGAATACAGAAGTTACATTTGTAATGGTGTATTTTCATTTAGATGTGGTATTATTATTTGAGCAGTAAGATTAATTACTGCATAAATTAATTAAGATTATTAAGTAATAAATTCATTTTAAGACAGCATGGAATAGATTGTATAATATGCTGTTATAACAGCATATTACAGTATATAATCTATTCCATCTATCCCATCTTGGTATAAAACCTGTTTTTTTTTATTTTATTTTTTTTTTAATCCATTTCATAATTTGTTTACTCAGGTTGAGCTTAGACCAAGAGCAGAGAAAGACACTCACTCCAGTTCAACTTTTAATTACTTTTAAGCGCTCCAAGTCAGATCACATCCTAGAGTTTTTTTTAAATTTTTAAATTTTTTATTTTGTCAAACCACCCTCAGAAGAATACAAAATACCTGACAGTACAGAGAGTGTTTAAGTTGAGTGTTTAAATCAACAGTACACAAAGATGGTGCAGACAGACTGTTGTCGAGTTTCCGTGCGCCGATTGCTTTGGGTCGGGTTTAGTCAAAGTCCAGGGCCGTTTTATTCCCAGTCCGTCCCTGGGCAGGGCTGTGTATGTTTCACATTCTCGTTAGATTTAGTTAATGTTTCTTGATTAAGTCGGATGTGATATTAAAGCACCACTGATGCTGAAACCCTCACGGCTGAGCGTGCCAAAGATCTACTGCATGTGGGCTGCCGAAATTCTTCAACCGTTCCATCACTGGATTCATATTTTCTGCATGTCACTTTGCTTAATAATCTCCTAACAATCCTTCAACTCGGCTGCACATTCCAGAAATCTCAAAGCATGAAAACAGCTGGCTTCCAACAGCCAGACTGTCAGGGTCTCCTTTGCTGTCCGTGATGGAAATATCAAACCAGTGAGCCGGAAGTGGACATCTCAATCTAAGTCCTTCTCACCATCCACCACCACACACGTCCTCCACATAATTCATGCGCTGTGAGCTTTTACTGGATGCTGTTCAGCCTTTTATTTTTTCAGTTTCCCTTTTTGCTTAGTCTCTTTCTTTGTGTTAAGCCGAGTGCATTTTTGGGCATTATTTTAACAGATTTCAGTAGCATTCTTTTTTCGTATTAACATCAGTGAATGTCAGTATAATATTTTTTTAGGTAATGTGTCAAATCAAATATATTTGAATAGAGATTTTAATTATGCATATCATTTCAAAGCAGCTTTACAGATTCTATGATAATTTGTAGTGTACTTGTTGTAAACATGCCAAAATAGTGATAATTTATTACACATCTTTATTTATTAGTCTACTCTTAAATAATAAGAGTCTATGTCCGGCTAACGCATATACCATTATTGTTTGGGTCTTTACTACCAAGCTGTGGATCCAGTTCACTAACATAAGAGTAAGACAGCTTTTCTCCCACTGATTCTTTCTTTTTAGAACAGTGGAGCACTATCATTATTATAATAGGATGTATTATTGATAAGCCGCATTCTAATATTGTTGATGGGTGTTCCGTTTTTGCACTGTACGCAGTAGACCAATCACAACAGACTGGGTCATCGGACCAATCAGAGCAGAGTAATGTTATGCAAAGGAGGGGTTTGGAAAAATTCATATTCAAACAAATAGTTTGAGAGTCGTTGAGAAATAACTTAAAATGAAATGCATGTTATAAGAAAATGAAAGTGTTTTTTGACTTTGCATGCATGTAAACCTGTTGCTGGGGACTCCCAAAAACAAATTATAAACATTTCAAATAGCACAAAAGAGGAACTTTAAAGATACCTTTTTCTCTCTCTCTTAATATCACTAAATGTCAATATCTTGATTATTTTAGCACGTGTTTGTGATGGCATATTGTGTCTGTAATAACGATGACACAAGTGATCCTCTGGATGTAGATTGAGCTATTTTGTATATATCAGCGCAGCAGTGGACTGTTTGGATGTAAGTGATAGTATACTATTATAAATAGCTATTATGAGAAATATAGGGAATAGCTATCATTTTGGTTACAATGTCTCTGATTTCAGGCAGAATTACTATAATGTGACGGCATTCATACTGGAGTTGAAAATTGTGGTACAGTTTTAGTTGATTTCTTTACTGTATTGAGTTAACAGAATAGTTCTCTAAAAAAATAAAAATTTGCTAAATATGTACCCAGCCTCAGGCAATCCAAGATGTAGATGAGTTTGTTTCTTCATGGGAACAGATTGGGAGAAATGTAGCATTATATCACTTGCTTACCAGTGGATCCTCTGTAGTGAATGGGTGCCGTCTGGGTGTTTTTCACTTCACAAGGCATTAACTGATGGTATGGATTGGTGTGAATTATTGTGATGTTTTTATCAGCTGTTTGGACTGTCATTCTGACGGCACCCATTCACTGCAGAGGATGCACTGGTGAGAAAAACTGAATTGAAAACTATCGTCAGAAAGACATTTGAAGAAATGTGACTTGGCTCAGTGAGGCTCTCTCTGTATTTCACTCATCATCATCCATATTATTACATTTATAGCAATAGAGAGAAGCTTTTTCATCCCAGGTGGCCCAACACATGCTCAGAAAGTGTCTTCACACGTGCTTAGATGCTCTACATGAGTGACATTAAAGGGGGGTGAAATGCTATTTCGTGCATACTGAGTTTTTTTACACTGTTAAAGAGTTAGATTCCCATGCTAAACATGGACAAAGTTTCAAAAATTAAGTTGTACGTTTGAAGGAGTATTTCTGTTCCAAAAATACTCCTTCCGGTTTGTCACAAGTTTCGGAAAGTTTTTTTCGAGTATGGCTCTGTGTGACGTTAGATGGAGCAGAATTTCCTTATATGGGTCCTGAGGCACTTCTGCCGGAAGAGCGCGCGCTCCCGTATAGCAGAGCACTGAGAGCACAACAGACTTCACTGATCAGAGCGAGAGCGTCGCGAAATGTCACAAAAGAAGTGTGTTTTTGGTTGCCAGGGCAAGACAACCCTGCACAGATTACCAAAAGAGAAACAGCATTAAGGGACCAGTGGACGGAGTTTATTTTTACAGAGCATCAACGGAGTTGTGCAAGTGTTTGTTCCCTGCATTTCGAAGATGCTTGTTTTACAAACAAGGCCCAGTTTGACGACGGATTTGCACATCGTTTATTTCTTAAGGATAATGCAGTCGCAACGAAAAAGGGTCACGATCGTGTGTTGGAACCGCAGGCGGTGAGTAAAACTGCTTAAAATATCTCTGTGTTGTTAACTTAGCTATCGGCGCGTAAGCACATCAAGTAAACAACATGCGATGTTGTTATCAAACTGCACTTTCCACATGTACAGCTTTAAAAAAAAAAAAAAAAAAAAAAGACGACAGTGGAACTTAGTCATTTTCCAAAACCGCTAAGCAAATATATAGTTTCAGTACATACCACATAGAGACGCTGTTGTTGCTGCTGCTCTCGTTCAGTTTCAGCCTCGGGATCTGATTCTGGATCATAAATAAACGGCTGAATCTGACTGTTAGCCATGGTTTGTTTTGGTTGGTTTTGTCCTCACGGTGTCACAGCTTCCAGACGCTCTCAACACAAAAGCCTACTGGCGCTCGTGATTCTTTAGCTCCGCCCACACATCACGACTCCAGCCACTCGTGTTTTTCCGGGAAAAATCGGTACAGACTATCTTTCTCTTATGAATATAATAAAACTAAAGACTTTTTGGAGTTATGAAGGATGCAGTACTACTCTATAGGTACTCAAGATTAACAGGAGATTGAGTGAAAACCAGCATTTCACCCCCCCCTTTAAGGTACACAGGCTAAATATTTCAACATTGTAATGGAAGCATTAAAAATGTGACATTTAATTATCAAAGTTGTCTATTGAAGCATACAAACACAGATTTGTCCCATTGCTTTTAGAACGATTCACCCCATTTCCAGAACAGACCAGTCAGTTTAACATGAAACCCCTTGTGCTTATATAAATTGTGTACATCCAAGGGTTGCATGCACATGCACCATATTTTCTCATATTGCCAACTGCAGATGAATGAAAACAGAGGAACACAATCACAGGGTTTTGTGAAAAGCACATTGCTCGCCGTGCTGAATGGAATGACTGACATCCATTTAGTTGATTTGCCTCTGGCAATGAAAAAACACTTGTGAAATGAATAGCATCTGTACAATCCCTTTCAAAATGTCCATATCTCTCATGTGCAAGATTTCATCTTTCTTTAGCGTTTCATATACTGTAGCACCACTCACATTCAGCTTTCATGCAATAGTCATGGTTTTAATTAGCTGAGGCTTTATTGTCATATATACTGTCATATATGGGTTTGATGTGAAAAATATTATTTGTGGACATTATATGTTAATTATATGTGTGAATCATAGTGTACATTTTGGAAACATGGCAAATAATGATAATTTTGCTAAAAATCTTTACACAGCTGTCTTAAATAAATCATTTTGATGGGTTAATCATGCCATTTGATTTCCTGCATAGTTGTTCTTGTTTCTTGTCTCCCGTATCACTTTTTGGTATTTTTCTTCTTGCATAATAGAATAATTGCAACATAAATATATTTTCTTTCCACAACAAGAAGTGAGATCAATAACAACCAAGTGTTTATTTTAACCCTGTTACTTTTATTTTTTATTTTATTATTTTGTATTATTTTTATTTTTATTTCAACAAGTGAGATAATTTACAGCCAATCAGTAATTAGCACAAAATAAACATGCTTATTTCAACACTGTTATTTTATTTTTTTTAATTATTATTTTATTTTATTTTATTTTATTTTAATTTTATTTTAAATGTTATTTTTTAAAAAATTTTATTATTATTTTTTTTTTTTTTTACAGATAGTCAGTAATTGCACAAAACAAATGCTTTTATTTCAACCCTGTTTTTTTTGTTTTTCAACATAGTAAACATGTAAATGTACAATCATTCAGATATTTGCACGGTATAAACCCATTTTCAACTTTGGGATTTTTTTTCACTAATGTCCGATTGCACTTATACAGTATATCTTCGTATCTTTTTCCTGTATTTTTATCAATATTCCATGAATAATCACTTGAATCGTTGACTTCACAAAAAGAACACTCTCAGAATTATAGTTTCATCTATAATAACGTGGTCTTTTATCCAAATACTAAACCTCTTTATCTCAAATGCTCTACTTCTCAGACAAAATGTTAGTCTTTTTGGACTCTTTTATAAGAATCTCATATACGTTCTTATTTTCTCAGACTGGCATGACTCTTTTCCTCTTCTGATCAAATCAAGCTGTAATGGACACATAGCTCTTGTGTTTCAGTGTGGGACTACAAGGGGTCTCCATGGAAGGACGAGTCTCATAAATAAATGAGCAGACGTGCTGGTCTCTGACAAGTGAGGGACACGGCGTATTGGGCACATTTTTGATAGTGATCTAATTCAACTGGCAGCCATGGATGTTTATTTAATCAGAATGTCAGACACTTAACAAGATGAGACAAAAAACAATAAAAAGCCTGTTGGAACAGCAGGAACAGAGACGTGAGTACGTCTCCGAAACGTGTCTGGAAAGGAAGACGCATAGGGAATTGTAGCGAGGCACTCGATGTTGCCATCAACCCTGTGAAACCCAGGCGTAGCCCTCTGACCGGCGTTCAGAGTCTGTGTGTGCGCTTTAACGGCAAGTACAGTTGAGAAGTACCCCTGTAATTACAGAGCGAACAAAAGCTTTCTTTGGAAAGGCAGCACAAAGGAGTATCAATGCACATCACTCGCAAGACTGTGCGGGAACGCTGGAGACGGAGGCCTCGTTCAATAGCGCTTTGAAAAGTGTAGATGTCAGAGCAAAATAGCTATCACGCTCCAGTAAGGATGTTTTACGACAACTTTGTCAGTGTCACTTAACCATTAAACCTGTGTTGTCTCGTGTTGGGTCAATTTTAATTTTTTTTCAGCACAGCCACTCAGTCATTAGCACAAAATACACATTTATTTCAACCAGTGCTTCTCATTTTGAGCCTTTAGTTTCATAGTTCTGATATAATCACGACTGGATCATCTATGAAATTCTTCAGTACATTTAGTGTTTTCTTTAAAAAGTCCCACTGAATATTAAGTGTATCATGACACATCTCGATCAGATTAAAATGTAAAAAGTTTAAGTAAAAAAATGCCAACTATTTTATTTTATTATTTTATTATTTTTGATGATGATTAACAGTCTGCCAAACTATTTTATTTTATTATATATATATATATATATATATATATATATATATATATATATATATAGTTTTTATGTTATAAAATTTATTAACTTAATTTAATTTAATATAATTTATTATTATTTAATCTTTTATGCTATTTTACTTTTTTTTTTTTGTCCCGCTGAATATTTATTAAAGAAGACCTTGGCAGTAAATCTAGATCAGATAAAATTTTTAAAATCATAATTCTTAAGATGTAAATAATGGCAAATCTTTTATTTTGTAATATTTTTAGCACCGTAGGTGGGAAAATTTACAGCAAGTTTTTTAGCACAAAAAACCCCCACAAATAAACCCATTTATTTAAAACCCGTTACAGTCATTGGGTTTATTTTTCACTGATGACCGACTGAGTGTATTTGTGTGTGTGTGTGTGTGTGTGTGTTATATGTGCTTCTTGCATTTTGACTGATATTCACTGACTTTGTCAGTGCCACTTACACAAGAATGACTTGTTGTCTTGTGCTCAGTGCAGAAACCCTTCTGTTTATCATTTCAAGGCATTAGATTCGTAATTTGGCGTAATCACGACAAGGTCATCTGTGAAATTATTCAGTACATTTCTTTAAAAAGCCAGCTGAATATTTATATAATGAGACCTTGGTGTCATAACATATCGCAATCAAATAAAAAATTTCAAATTAAAAGTCATGAGAAGTCAATAGTGGGCACACATGAGTACAGATATAGCGAAGGAGTCACAGTCTTCCGTCCGTCTTGTTCTCCGCACACCCACATGGAGGTCAGGGTAACATGTAGCCAGTCGCTGTGCTAATCTTCTTTGTCACTCATAAAATTTACACTACATCTCCCTGTTGGAGGCCTGTCATTTTCCTCCTGCCTTCAGCTGTCACCAAACGCGAGTAATTACTCTGAGGGTTTGAATGGGCCCTTGATTATTTATAGGGTCGGATGTCTGAAAAAAACCTTCTATGCTGCTTTGAATTATTTCACATTAGTGATAATGCATGAAAACGAGGACTTTTTCTCCTTTCCAGAAGTGAGGGTAATCATGACCACATAGGAAGTGTCTCGCACCGGCACGGCTAATGATTGTAAAAGATCTTCTTCAAATGGATCGGAGGAATGAGACTAAACATAATTTCAAGGCTGAGTGAGAATGTCAGGAAAAAGAACTGTGATCTTTTCAATGTTGTGCAGAACCTGCAGACGGCTTTCAAAGGGACTGAATGGTGAAGATAGAATGTGGCTGCTTGAGGGTAAATGTGTGTGGTGCTTTTGAAACACGTCTGTCCGATCAATGGCAGATGAGAGGTGTGTGTTTCGAAACCGGATTCACAAGCAGTCATTAGTGGTGTTTGCTAAAGCTTATCCTGCAAAAAAAAGTTTTTTGACTTGTTTTCCAGTAAAAAATAACTTGCATAAATTAAGACTTGCTTCCATAGACTGCATCTTGAATAGCTTCAATCATTGTCATACTGGATTGGGAGATTTTTTCTCATACAGTAGATGTTTAAATTGGAAAATGAATCTGACAAAAAAGGATAAATACGATTTTGAGACTTGATTGATTTATCTTGAGTATCTTGAATGTTTGACATACCGAAGGGACAGATTTTTACTGTTTGAGTTTGTGTGAATTGCTTTTTACATACAATAGATATTTAAACTGGAATGAATGAATGACCAAGCAATCAATCAGAAACATCTACAACATTCTGTCATCATGGAGCTTAATTAGAGTTTTTGACTTGTTTACAGTATAAATTAAGTATATCTTAAATAATGATATTAAGGCTTCTTTTTATAGTGTATTTTGCAAAAAAAAAAAAAAAAAAAAAAAAGAAAAGAAAAAGAAATGAATAAAATGTACTAAAGACATAGACTTATATTAACTCATTCCCTGTCAGCGTTATTTTATTTTTTATTTTATTTTTTAAAGTTGACTGTCACTGCAGCATTTTTGATAATTTTCATGATTCTAGTTTCTAAAAACAAACAAACAAACAAACAAACAAACAAAAAAAAATGAAATGTGGGTGAGTTCAAAAAATATAGGTTTTGAATCCTTTGTCAAAGACCGAAGATCAAACCATAGATATTTCCATCAACACCTCCGAAACGCCACTGACCTAAACCACTTCCTGAGTTGACTTTTCATTTGGAAAGGATGGGTAGTTGTTATTTATTTGCTGTTTAATGTTTGATAATTACATTATTTTACACATCTGCTTGCTTATGCAATCCCTGATTTGTTTCTGTTTTTTGTCTTTTGTTTGCGGAGATCCTTTACTCTTTTGGCACAGGTGAGAAAGCACTACTTGTATTTACGCCATTAGCGCAATTCTGTTTGTTTAACTCTAAAAAACATTTACTTGGGAAATTTTGTAGAAACTACTACTCTTGAGTTGAGTATGAAACTCTTCTGAAATAGTGAAGACACATGCTGAAATAGTGTAGTAGCTTTGTGATGTCACTTCCTGTCACGCTGAGATTCTGACTCCTCCTGTGGCTCTGCATGTTGATTTCTGTCTGTTGCAATCCTGGTCCCAGCTGCAATTGTGTTTGGTTCACTCGTTTAATGATTTTATGCTGTCTTGCACACAAGCCTTTCTGGCTTCTTTTCAAAATGAAGATCAAAGTGATAGTCTTTAATCTGTTGCATGTTTCAGGGATATTTGTGGCCTGTTCATGTTTTTTTGTTAAAAGTATTTGACCATTTTGCTCTTTGGAGGCCTCTAACGTTTAAATCCAAGTGGCTGTAGCTAAGATAATTTGGTCTGGGAATTATGGAAATCTCCGTCATTGCATATTTCTACCATATAGAGTAGGTCTGTTTCTGAACAACCAGAAAGCTGAGAATAGATCTGCATTTTCAAAGCTGAGATGCAGTTGTGACAAATTGCTAGACATGTAAGAGCTTTGAATCTTGTTTGGCATTATTTGATATCCTCTTGTAGTGCATTGAAATGTTTACACCTTATGTTTCAGTCAAAACAGGCTTTCAGTATTTTTTATTGCATACCTTTCTGAAGTTATATTTGGCTTTTTCATATTTTTTCTGTAAACAGAAGATAATGGACAGAAAGTGATTAGGTAAATGTGATGCAATTCAGATTTGAGCTGTTGTGCTCCAAAGCTCGTTATAATCCATTCCCTGAACGCTAAGCCATAGTGTCAATGTTTTTCACTTCTCTCCCTTTAAACAAGCTCTCACAGCTTATTGTGCAGATGTGATAGTGGCTCGTCTTTCAGTGATGGACAATGCAACCTTCACCATTATCAGAATTGTCACGGCCTACCTGCACAACACTTATCTTTATCTGGAGCAGCAGATGGCCTTTCACATGTGTCATTGTTGTGACTGAAGCCATCTCCTCCTGATGTGACCTGAAACAAATGAGCCATGAGAGCAGATATACCATCAGCAGCACACATCAGGGCCATTCAACTCTCTCGGCCAACACTGTGTTCTCTCTCTCTCTCCAGCTGGACTGATGATCAGCTTCTGTTTCATGATGCAAATTACAGCAAATTGACACAGAGATCAACAATAGAGAGTTAAAAGACTAGAGTTTTGTGATCCAGTCAGAGGTTGAGGTTTAAAAAGTTCACATCGATGTTAGAAATGTTCTTTTAGATCTGCTCGTATTTGTATAAACTTTATTATACAATTATTATCCACTGAAAGAATTTAAAGGGGGCGTATACACACAGTTTCTCCCGATCTCTTGTTAATCTTGAGTACCTACTGCATCCTTCAAATGTCCAACAAGTCTTTAGTTTTATCATATTTATAAAAGAAAGATACAGCTTTATGATTCTCTCCAGAAAAAGATGAGCTTCTGGAAGCGCTATTAATAATAATAATAATTATTAGTAGCAGTAGTTATAGTAATAGTATAATAATAATGATAATAATAATTGCTATATAATAATAATAATAATAATAATAATATTTAATTATGTAACAACATCAATACTACTACTACTACTACTAATAATAATAATAAATTGAATAATAATAATAATAATAATAATGCAATTATCCAACATTAATTATATTTTTATCAGTAGCAGTAGAAGTAGTTAACATTACTTTATTTCATTATTCACAATTTATTTTATTTTATTTATTTTATTTTATTTATTTATTTATTTTTACTATTATTATTATTCTTTTTATCATGGGTGTAAAATGCTGGAAAAGTGGTTGGATTGTGAATTAAAGTTTAGAGAGACAAATATATTTTCTCTATGGTTTATTTTTACATAATATGACCAAGGGTCAGTTTTATAGAATCGGTATTTATTAATAAAGTAACCAGTAAAAGCAGTGATCAGGTGAGGTTTTGAGATTCTTCTGAATCAGAACGTTGAGTTTATAGAAATAGTTAAAAATATACAATCAAGCCCATCTCTACAACATCTTAAGGTTTGTGACAGTGTCAGAGGCTCCACTAAAGGCCACGTATGTGAAACCGTGAATTTCCTGCGACAGCCCTTGATACACGAAGAGCTATATTTAGGGTGGATAACTAGTACTGCACAGTAAAATCTGACATTTGGACCACAAGGGAGTCTTACTGCATCGCTCGCAAATGACAGTGTCACTGTTGGTTTGTGTCCCCGGTGGAATAGGTTAAAGAGAACAAAACATGTTTTTGCAGTGGAGCGCTGGCCCGGCAAGACAGATCTAATATAACTGGATTTGATTGCAGGGTATGATCTGACTGGGGCTGTCACTGCTGAGTGAGCCCCTCGAGTCCGGGACAGTGTCAGGTGGAGAGGAGAGGAGAGGAGAGGAGAGTAGAGGAGAAGAGAGGAGAGGAGAGGAGAGGAGAGGACAGTAGAGGAGAAGAGAGGAGATGAGAGGCGAGGAGAGGACAGTAGAGGAGAAGAGATGAGATGAGATGAGAGGAGAGAAGAGGAGAGGAGATGAGAGGCGAGGAGAGGACAGCCGATGAGAGGAGAGGAGAGGAGAGGAGAGGAGAGGAGAGGAGAGGAGAGGAGAGGAGAGGAGAGGAGAGGAGAAGAGAGGATATGAGAGGTGAGGAGAGTAGAGGAGAAGAGAAGAGATGAGAGGAGATAAGAGGAGAGGAGATGAGAGGAGAGGAGAGGAGAAGAGAGGATATGAGAGGTGAGGAGAGTAAAGAAGGAGAAGAGAAGAGATGAGAGGAGATAAGAGGAGAGAAGATGAGAGGAGAGGAGAGGACATTAGAGGAGAGGAGAGGAGAGGAGAGGAGAGGAGAGGAGAGGAGAGGAGAGGAGAGGAAAGGAAAGGAAAGGAAAGGAAAGGAGAGGAGAGGAGAGGAGAGGAAAGGAAAGGAAAGGAAAGGAAAGGAAAGGAGAGGAGAGGAGAGGAGAGGAGAGGAGAGGAGAGGAAAGGAAAGGAAAGGAAAGGAAAGGAAAGAAGAGGAGAGGAGACGAGAGGAGAGGAGAGGAGAGGAGAGGAAAGGAAAGGAAAGGAAAGGAAAGGAAAGGAAAGGAAAGGAAAGGAAAGGAAAGGAGAGGAGAGGAAAGGAAAGTAAAGGAAAGTAGAGGAGAGGAGAGGAAAGTAGAGGAGAGGAGAGTAGAGGAGAAGAGAGGAGAGGAGAGAACAGGAGAGGAGAGGAGAGAACAGGAGAGGAGAGGAAAGGAAAGGAAAGGAAAGGAAAGGAGAGGAGAGGAGAGGAGAGGAGAGGAGAGGAGAGGAAAGGAAAGGAAAGGAAAGGAGAGGAGAGGAGAGGAGAGGAGAGGAAAGAAGAGGAGAGGAGAGGAGAGGAGAGGAGAGGAGAGGAAAGTAGAGGAAAGTAAAGGAAAGTAAAGGAAAGTAGAGGAGAGGAGAGGAGAGGAAAGTAGAGGAGAGGAGAGGAAAGGAAAGAAGAGGAGAGGAGAGGAAAGTAGAGGAGAGGAGAGGAAGAAGAGAAGAGAATAGGAGAGGAGAGAAGAGAAGAGAAGAGAAGAAAAGAGAAGAGAAGAGAAGAGGAGAGAAGAGAAGAGAAGAGAAGAGAAGAGAAGAGAAGAGAAGAGGAGAGGAGAGGAGAGGAAAGGTAAGAAGAGGAAAGGTAAGAAGAGAAGAGAATAGGTCAGGAGAGGAGAGGAAAGTAGAGGAGAGGAGAGGAGAGGAGAGGAGAGGAGAGGAGAGGAGAGGAGAGGAGAGGAGAGGAAAGGAAAGTAGAGGAGAGGAGAGGAGAGGAGAGGAGAAGAGAGGAGAGAACAGGAGAGGAGAGGAGAGGAGCAGTTTGAGCCAATATGATGATCAATCTCTATCCAAACATACACTTTATCTATCCACCTATATCTTTCTTTCTTTCTGTCTTTCTTTTTTCTTTCTATGATCCTGTCATTCTATCGATATCTATTATTCTATCTATTGTTCTGTCTGTTGTTCTTTCTGTCATCTATCTATCTATCTATCTATCTATCTATCTATCTATCTATCTATCTATCTATCTATCTATCTATCTATCTATCTATCTATCTATCTATCTATCTATCTATCTATCTATCTATCTATCTATCTATCTATCTATCTATCTACCTACCTTCCTGCCTACCTACCCACCAATCCATCATCCATCCATCTATCTATCGTACAGTACTATCTATCTATCTACATACTATCACTCTATCATTGTTCTATCTAACATTGTTGTTCTGTCATTCTATCTGTCTTTCTTTCATACTATGAATTCTGTTTTTCTGAAGTGTGTACTACTAAACTTTGCTTCGAGTCCACTAATATCAGTACATTATTATTGGATATTCTTTATCTTGATTCTTAAGTTAATAAATGTGTTGACATTCTGGTGTGATGTAAGACAAATTGTTCAATGTGCTCCTGCATAGACAAACTGTTACAACTTTTATCACCTGTGCAGTAAAGCACATTAGTCTCGTCCACTTGTTTTTGTCTTGGAGTGATTATTAGCACCTCAGATGGACTGTCATGTCCTCTCTCAATAATAACCTCTCCGAATGCATAACCCTGGGAGACAGTTCATTAGCTTGTCAAACACACGTCTCTTTCGGTCGCAGTGGTCTGGCCAAGTCTCACGTGCACCCGAGGTGATCAAACCTGCGTCAGCCTGCACCTGCCGGCTCCCCGGGGAGAACGCAGGGAGCTTGAACAACAAAATCTACACAGTGCACACTCGGGGAGATCCGGCGTGCACCGCTTTCAATCATCTTATCTGTTTGCCTGAGGAAAGTATCAAAAAACCCGGTGAGCCCAGGGTGCGCTCGACAGCCTTTGAGTTTGACTCCAACACACAGATTGATCAAAGAACAGACAAATGTTACTCAATACTACTTCCCTCCATGAGGATATCAGTTCTCTAATACTCAGGTTTGACAGTAAATCACCTCTAACAAACAACTCTACAATTTCATGCGCCCTTTTTTCTACAGCATGTCTGTCCGTCAGGTTTTTCCTCTAGGGGCAATCTCTAACCTCTAGCACAGTTAACAAACGACCCTGTAAAGATTTTGATACAGTCTGGTTCATACATACCCCTTTCTCATGTTGAAGTTTGTGCCTGGCCAGAGTTTTCATAGAACCCTGCTTAATATAGTTAAGTGAAACTTAAACTAAACCATAATAAAAAGAGAAGAAAAAGAAGACTTTATAAAATGCATTTTTCTTGGTCTTTTATTTAAGTTTTATTATTTTATTTTATGATTCAGTATTAAATATAAAATCACATGCATTTTATATGAACCCTCTTATTTTGTAAAAAGTATTTACATTTTCACAGATTTTGCAAGGGGTTCCCAAACTTTCACATACTTTGTACATTTATATTTCTATAATATATATATAGATTTAAATATAGATGAGTTTTTATAATATTACAATATATATATATATATATATATATATATATATATATATATATATATATATATATATAGATAGATAGATAGTAGAGCCTCAACTAACGATTATTTTTTCTGTCGACTAATCTAATGATTATTTTTTCGATTAGTCGACTAATCTAACGATTATTTTTATTACAATAAGTAATTAATCTAATGTTCTTTTTTAATTAGCTAATGAATCCTTTGGATAACTTTACAAAAGCTATATAAGTACAACTTCTAATTTAATATTTCAACCTTTAATCATTTTCAACCTATGTGGTTAAAGTTTTTACAGTATAAAATAATAAAGAGGCAAAGAAAATTATACTAAATATGAGCTTATGATAGCATTTATAATTAAACCACAGTAGCCATAAATTTACAGTTGTCTGAGACGTCATGAAATGTTCTTTAGCATCACAAACCATAAAATGTAGTCAGGGTTCTGCTATGGTTTAGCTTGGTTTAGCTTGGTTTCAAGAGATCTGGAGCTGATTCGGGGTAGCCCGGTGGTTTGTGACTGTTGTCTCGTGGCGCGCTGTCTTTTAAGGGACCGTTTACATATCACGTCTTCTGCGTGCTCAAGTTCGTTATTTCCAATGTAGGCGCACAATGAGCTCGCTTATAAAGGTGATGCGGTCGCGACGTGCTTGTTTTTTCCAGGCGCGTCCACACCGCATCGAGTTAAAAACATCTCAACTTTTGAGAATGCCGCAAATGCAAGAATATCAGACCTGTACCAGGACGTTGGTCACCAGATCACACGGTAACCAGTTAAACCGTAACACAGGAGAGCGCCAAGATGTTTTCCTCAGAGGTGCTCGCGCATCGCAGCTGTGCTGCCGTGGTACACCATATCGGTTTTGCAATGGGAACAAAGGGCCATTTTATTTGTCCTCTGTTTAAAGCATTCCCATACTTTTGATAAAAGTGGTGTCTGTTTTTGTGATAGAATGCAACTTTCTCCATTCCCAGTATGCCATTACGTGAGATGTAAACAAACAATGTGACGTTGCAGCACTAATATATATATATATATATATATATATATATATATATATATATATATAGAGAGAGAGAGAGAGAGAGAGAGAGAGAGAGAGAGAGAGAGAGAGAGAGAGAGAGACAGACAGAGAGAGATATCTTATAGTATCTTGATCATACTTAATTTACACTACTGCATACAAGTCTGTGTTTCCATTTTTTTGATTAATTCAGTGTATTTATGCAATCACAGGCTGCTTTTAATGCAAAGTTTAAAAGATATAATCAATGCATCAAGTACCTAAACAAAATATCTAGAGATGCACTTCCTGTATAGACCGTTTAAAGGGTTATTTGGTATTGCAGATCTGTTTCTGCATTAGTCTCACAAGCCTGCAGTGTTATCTTTGTCGTGATGTTAGTGATTCCTCTTTGAAGACCAGCAGGTTTTGGGGGCCACTTTCCGGCCTTTTCTGCTGTCGAAACTGACACAATAGTTCTATATCGAGCATCGGCGCCCTGTCGATAGAGAAACGGGCCATCGAAGCACACAGAAATTCATTAGGTAAGGCCCAGTATAAGTTTGGGAACGTGTAACCGGTAGATTTCGCACTTTATTCAGTGTTGGAATTATTTCTCAAGGGAGAGCATAATGGTCATATAAATCTCTCTGTGTGTGCAATTACCAAGACTGGCAAGGTCTATTCTCTCCCGAGTGATCGTCTGTGAACAATGACATATTACCGGACGGCCGGCTACGGTCATTAAGATCTGATATGGGATTTATGGGCAGTCTTTAAACACGAGACGGTATAAAAGAGATTTGAACACAGGCAAAATAGCACAGAGGATTCTTTCCCCGTGCGGTGTAATGAAGTGTGATGGAAAGGAGAAGGGATGAAGGGTTATTTTTAGGCCAGATCAATTTAACAATGAGCGGAATGAGTCAATTGCTCTCCGAACTGTCACTCCACTGTCCGGATGTCATCATGGCCTGCTTATAATGGTGCAAGGCAACAGGGACAAGATGGCGGGTCTCGTCACATTGTTTTGACACCTGAGATGTCCAATGCAGCACTGTAATTGACGTACCTTTCAAATGGCCTCATGGTTTGACATATTTAAAATAATGTAACAATGAAATAGCCCATTATACGGGAGCTCTGCCTTAACTACCTGTGCTCTAAATAGATGTTGTTAGGGAAGGAATCATTTCAGCCGCTCTTAGGAAATATGAATTTCACTCAGTGCTCTAGCCAATGTCAATCTTCATATTGTACACAGGGGCTCATTAGCGACTACAGTAATCATGATGGAATCATTGCATAAGAGAGACAAACACAATGTGACTTCTTTACTGTCGTTGCGCCTGTTTAATGACCACAGTTTAAATGGGATTTATCAGTGGGAAAGAGGTGCATCCACAATTCTCTCCAAACCCAGGTAACAACTGCAGTTTTCTGTGTTTTTCGCGCAGAAAATGGGTTGTAGTGGTTTGCATTGGCTGTTTGGTATCCTATAGAGGTCTTACATGATTGGTTAATTTAAAAATTAATATTTACTGTGTGATATTCTTCCTTTTGTTAATTTTTAAGCTGCTTTCTTCAATAAAATAAGAGCAGACGTTGAGTTTTACTGCGCAAATAAGCATTAAAAAAAGAAGAAAACAATAAAAGTGGTCCATACGACTTCAGCACTATATTTCTGATGTCGTATTATAGTTTGCAGACCAAAAATGAAGTCATTATTCAGTGATATTTTTATTCTGACTGCAGTGATGCCAGTAACATTTGGTTGCATCATGACAGTGGTTTATGTTATTGTGTCTTTGAGCTTGACTGTAAACATCACCATCTGCACAGGGAAATAATTAAAAAATAATATATATATAAAGCAAAATTACCTCACCAAAATTACATACATTTAGCAGATGCTTTTATACAAAGTGACTTACAGTGCATTCAGGCTATAGTTTTTTTTTCTTTCTTTGTTCCCTGGAAATTGAACCCACGACCTTTGCCCTGCTAATGCAATGCTCTACCACTGAGCCACAGGAACACAAAATTAAGTGACTTTACATTTAAAACAAGAAAAAACAAATTACCAATGGGTAATGAAAATAAACTTGTTTTCCTTGTAAAATTTAATAATAAAATAAAATGAATAATAGTAATTAGAAATATTATCCCATTGGCAGATATTTTTTCTTGTTTTCAGCGTGAAGTCATTCAATTTCGTTAAATTTTTCCAGAAAACATTGCATAAAAAATCATTAATAAATAAAAAGTTGCTAAAAATAAGAAAAACGTCTGCCAATGTAGAAAAATAAATTGATTTCACTATAAATTAAATAAATAAAACGCAACAAGAATACTAAGGAAGAAAAAACATAATTATTTTTATTTGAATATGGTTTGTTGATTGAGCTGTTACTTGATTTGTAAGGGTGGAAAATGCTTCAGAATATGGCTCATTTAAAGCAATATTTCTAATTGTCCCCTCTGATTTGCACATTGCAATAAGCTTATTGTAATTTCCGATGGCAATTAAGAGGCCTCTGCTCCCAAATGCACCAATGAGAGAGCTTAGACAGAAGATGTGTTCATTGAGAAGAGAGAAATAGATCCTTTGCCTCACCACATTAGTGCCGGCCCCTTAAAGTGACTGTTTATCATGAGGTGGTGCTCCAGGTTTTAATGAGCTCACTCTCTGTACTAGTATAATTCCAATTAGTCGGCTCCTTTCATACAAAGATGTGATTACTGTGAGAGGCCTCTATTGTTTTGTATTCAGTGGCGAAAGCAGTGCTTTGGTTGTTTCAATCTTGTTCTTCCATGCCGGTCGGCTGACAGGAACATTACACCTTGTTCTGCATGCGTGGGGATACTAGCTCATTAATACACAGTGAATGGTTTAATTCACTGACTTCACACATTATATGATAGATGTGACGGAGCACTCTGATTCAATCTGCAACTCTGCCGTTGTGCTGCAAATGCAGAGAAAAATGCTTTAATTTTACTGTAAATACCATCTAATGATTATATTCAGTTTAAATATAACTGATGTAGATGGTTGAATCGAAACCTGTCAGTATCTTGTTCAGGAGATGCTTAAAATAAAATTAAAGGAAGAAATGATGCAATAAAATAAATTTTACTTGGATATATATATATATATATATATATATATATATATATATATATAACACTAACACACACACACACACACCCCAGTGGGCATCCCTTTATGCTGGGGCACCTATGGAGCAGTTGGGAGTTCAGTGCCCCACCTCAGTCACAGTACTGCCAACCCAAGACTCAAACAAACAACCTTAGGCTTAGGAGTCAAACTCTCTAACCACTAGGCCATGACTTCCCCCATTAATGAAGTCGCCACATTTGTGCATGCAATTGAAAAGCATGTGCACAAGCCCAATATAACAGTCGTTTTTGTCAAGAAATAGAGACAGAAGCAGCAGTTGTGTTTTGGATGGCCAAACCTAACTCCACCACTGCATTTATAGTAGCTCTGCTACTAAATTTATTTCAAAATGGCAATCCATATATACAACTATGAACAGCGGTTCCTTCATCTTAGCTGAGCTTTCAACGTTGTTACGGGAAAGGATGAAGCTGATTGGTTAGTTCTTGTCATATGACCCGCGGTGCGCTTGCGTCATTCTGAAAAGTTGAAATGTTTTTAACTCGATGCGGTGCGTCGCGACCGCGTCGCTTCCATTATGAGCGCGCATACCGCATGCCTACTTTGGAAATAACGAATTTGAGCGTGCAAAAGACGCGATATGTGAACGGCCCCTAAACTAACCCAACTCTCTGTTCCTAGCTCTGTCTGTCAGTGGATCACCAGCTTTCTGACAGGGAGGCAATAGCTAGTGAGACTGGGGAAACTCAAATGTCTTGCAGGGCTGTGTTCTCTCCACACTGCTCTTATCCCTCTGCACCTATCAAGCTCCGAAAGTTTATGGACGACACTACAGTCATATGCCTTATCCAGGACAGTGACGAGTTTGCATACAAGCAAGAGGTAACACAGCTGGCTGTCTGGTGCAGTCTTAACCACCTGGAGCCGAACATGCTCAAAAATGTGGAGCTGATAGTGGACTTCAGAAGAAACCTTCCCTGCACTCACCCCACTCACCATCATGGACAGCAGAGAGTAGAGTCTACAGTAGAGTCATTCAAATTCTTGGGCAGCTCCATCTCATGATGGACTTGAAGTGGGACAATCATATTGACTCCATTGTTAAAAGGGCCCAGCAAAGATTGTACTTACTTTGCCAGCTGAGGAAGTTCAACCTGCCACAGGAATTGCCCACACCGGTTTATAATCGCGACTTATGCACGGTCTAGACTGTAAACCAGCAATGTAAACCAGGTTTTTAAAACAGCTCTGATTGATGTATACAAAACAGCAGCTAGCGCTCTTTGGCCGCACCTGAAAACAAACATGCGCACATCCCTATAGCAAACACACATTTAGACTATAAACGGCAGCAAAAAATAAATAAAACAAGCGACTCACAAGGGGAAATCAACAAGAAAATATAAACCAACAAGACCTTTTCTGCCTGCACAACACAGGAGAAGAATCAAAGCGGCCCACTTGAATATGCTTTTTATAAAGCCACTAACACGCCGCAATAATTGCGTGGCACAGGTGTGCTCAGTGTCGAGGCTCAGCTCCGCAACAGTGGCCGTGTCTTCGCCTAAGAAATACACCATTAAAATAACACCAAATAAACTCAAATTAATATAATTTAACCGGTCACATTCATAAAAGTTAAGAGTCAACCATGCCCTCCTAAAATGGCTCATTCTAACACGCCCCCACATGTCTATGTCATGATGTGGGAAGTTTTGCATAATGCCGCCCAAATGTTCACAGAAAGAAATAAGCGTAACTTTTATTCTCATTGTTGCCGCTGCAGCCGTGTTGTGGAGATGCTGTGTGTTTTGTTATTCTATAAAGTTGGGCAGTTCCAACTTTGCAAGGACAGTCTGGTGCTTCTGACTCACAGCCTGTGACTATTCAAACGCGAGTTTTGAGCAGTGTAGAGTAGCGCTTGTTGTTCGTCATTTCTCCTATCACAAATGCAGACACGTTTTTACGCAACGCGTAAAAAGACAGTATATGTCTTTATAATCAGTAATTATGTCCCCACTGGATGCAAAAAAAAAAAAAAAAAAAAAAAAAAAAAAAACGTTTAAAAATGATGTTCTCGTTAACAAGGATCGGGAGGAGCACGTCAGATACTTAGCCTAATCAACACAGGTGGACCAAAATCTAGTAATCAATCCCACAGTATAAATATCGCTGACTTACATCTATCCATTGACGGTTAATCAGCATCCCTCCACCACCCCATCTCCTCACTTCGAGTTCACTTTATAATTAGATGGGGAAGCGGGGGTACTCTAGGTTCGGACCATTCCCCAGACAGCACGCCAAATACGCATACCATACCTCCGCTAATTATATGTAAGCGTGAACTCGTGAATAGGTTTTATTGGTTTTGTCTCGTTGCGCTGGGACATGGCATCACAGTATGGCATCACCTGAATGCCATGCCTTTGTAAAAATCTACGTGTTTTTACAAAGGCGTGGCATTCAGGAGAAACAATAATGTACATTTTGTGTACTGCATAAACAAATTGTATTACACCAAATACACAAAATTATGTTCTTTTTAGCAACATCATATGACCCCGTTAAATGCTCTCCCCATTGTACAATAAAACTATATGCAATACCACTACATCAATAGTTGTTCATTCTATTTTTGTTTATTTATGTATATTCATATGTGTATTTAATCTAAAGTTATCTCTCTGTACTGGAAGGTTTTGTCACCAAAACTAATTCCATGTGCAAACATTAATGCATTTATATTTCATATTTAGATTTTATTCAGGAATATACACTTACATTAAATACTTACAGTTTGTTTATATGTATTTTATTCCCGTTTTGTATCCGTCAGCAGATCATTAATATATCTTCTCATAGATGGATCCGCTGATACATGCGGCTTTCAAATGCTCCAATGTGTATCTGTGTAAGCGCTCAGTTAAGAGCGTGAAGCGATGATCATTGTAGCCAATCACAGACAATCATATCTGTTGAGCACAAGGACATAATGGCCAATGTTTAATAATCTGCATAACAGTGCTCAAAATGCCAGTTGGAAATGCTGGTGTCATCACATTTTTTAACTTTCAGTATTGAAGTTGGTACGCTTAACAACCCTAGTGAGAATATGTGGTAAACATACATATTTTGATAGTTTTAATGAGCATCTATGTGGTTGCTAGGCATGGTTTAATACCAAAGTTTAGTAATAAACTTAGTGGTTGTTCACCTTAAATGTGAGTAATAGTACTAGTGATGCTGCATTGCAAGCGCCACTAACTACAAACACTGGCCTCATTGTCGCATAAATACCTAGCATGTCTCCCAAGCATTGTCTGGAAATCATCAAAAGTGTGTTGCTACACTGCCATCACATCTACAATTTCTTGTTCTCCAGTAGCTCTCCGCGTCTCTGGAGCCATTACAACAATTCTGGCCGGTGCCACTTGACGAGCCCAAGTTATTTTTGATCAAAACGATGCATGCTGGAGAAAAATCAGTCATTAGCAGAAGCCATTTCAGCTGTCATCTTGTTTGGACAGCTTGCAGCTCCGCGTCACGACAGGGCAGCTCTCAGGGAAACGGGTGTGGAAGTCTGTGATGTTTTTATTCTCACCGTCTACAGAGACGCTCACAGTCTCGCCTGTCGTGTGGAGTTTAAACGCTTTAACTTCATTTTAATCACACTCTTGTTCAAAGACATTGTCAAGAGTAATGATTGAGTTATACATGAAAAGAAAGAAGGAGAAAAAATATCACAAAGAAGTCATTTCTTTGAATAAACGTATATGCACATGATGGGTGGATCGATGTTAACTTATACATTTTATTAAATGCTTTTTAGCTTACAAATTAATCTATTGTGCTTTAAAATGTTATCTATGTTCGTCTTATGAGAAAAGAACAAGCATTAATTTATTTTACCTCAGAAAACAATGGTGATGCTAAATATGACATTTGTAATATTATAATTTCTGTGATGAGTGGTTTCTTTCAAACATAAAGGTTTTCAGAAATTTTAATGACTAAACATTCAGATTATTTATGAATATTTTATTTGTCACAATCAATTGCATAGCCATATATTTTCTGTTCCATATTTATTAAAAAAATCTAAATTATTTTAATTATTTTGTCTATGTTTTCCATCAGGTACACACAAGCACAATCCCTAGTAAGCACACACAACTCTATTTTATTGTAGTGTGTTTTTTTTAGACAGATCAAAATAAGATGTCGGAGATGTGCCAAAATAAGACTTTGGCAGCTGAAGGATCGAAAGGATGACCCTTCGCCCAGATTCCAAGCAAAACAAAGGAAGCGAATAGCAGCCCGAGACAGACATTTATATAAGCGCAAAGAAAAACTACACAGGATTTAGATTCATCCTACAAATCGCTGACAGAGGAAAGAGAGGGAGGATAAAAAGGATAATCTGTGAGAAAACCCTTAAAAGAATCAATTTGGCAAGGTGTCTGGGAATTTGACTTTCTCCAGCACTGTGATTCCGGCTGTCTCGCGGCAGAGTCGGATGACTGTCTTTCTGTCTCTCTGACAGGCGGACCAGGGCCAAATTGACAGTTCTTTAAAGCGCCTGACAGAAAGCAGCATTAATTAAGTCATTGCCGGACTTTAATTGTGTTAAGGAATAGGAAGGGAAAAAAAATCTAATACGAGAAAAGGTTACCAAGTCCTCTCTGGTGTCAGATTTTCTACTTTCCATGAATATTAATGCATCTAATGAAGACAATCTCAACCTCATCTCTCCATTGTTCCTTATTCAGGTGCCAGGCTTCAGGAGCCTGTGAGTTGTTGTTAAAGAACAAATATGTCAGAAAGAGACGACTGCCGCGCTTTTATCAGCAATTTATAAAAATGCCTTCTTCTCGTGATGGAAAATCAGAGTGTTTCAGGTGCGTTTTATTTTTAAACGAGATAGAAGTCAGACTGGGATGGCATATATGATGCCACACAAAATGATCTTCCTATTCATTTGAAAATGGCAAGCAGGCAATCAGTGCGGCCTGCTAATTTTATCATAACCATTGGAGAACAATTAGACAGGAGGCCACGCAAATGGCATCTATTATGGGTCATTGAATTCTCTTGTTGCGGTCTCATTGGCAACATATCGCATGGAAAAAAAATAACAAAATCTTTCAAATGGAACAAAACAGGCCCATCAGGATTCTGACGGTGAGCTGATCTCTATCAGTGGCCAAAATCATAGACGAAATTGAACATAGGTCACTATCAGTTGATGTATTTATAATTAAAATTCTAGTCAATAGAATTCATTATTCATTATATAATAGTAATAGTAACATGTAGTGTAGTTTATTAATAGTCAAGCTACTTTAAAAAAAGTAGTTAAATGCACTTTACAAACTAAATAGTAGCTAAAACAATGAATCTGTTTTGGTATCTATATAAACTACTGTTCAAAAGCGTAGGATCTGTAAGATTTTCTTTCATACTCACCAAGTCTGCATTTATTTGATTAAAAATACAGTAATATTGTGAAGTATTGTTGCAATTTAAAATTACTGTTTTCTTTTTGAATATATTTTAAAATGTCATTTATTCCTGTGATTAAAGCTGAATTTTCAGCATCATTACTCCAGTCTTCAGTGTCACATGATCCTTCAGAAATCATTCGTATATGTTGTGTTGTGGCTAGTTAGATTTAAGTTCATGCACCTCAGTTTTTTTTACAAAAATTTTTACAAAATTATCCATGAATAATGTTAAATATGTAATATATATATATATAAAAAACACTGAGGTTCATACGCTCAGGCCTATGATCAAGAAATGGTAAGAAACCCGTGCTAATTGAAAAAAAAAAAAACAGGCTGACAAAAATACTGAATGCTAGATTTGGTGATAATATAGCACAATAAGAGTTTCAGTCATTTTGCCCGGGAACACCAAATTAGGTAAAGGATTTCCAGCACAGCACAAGAGGGTTAAATAAACAGTAAAAATGTATTACAAGACAAAGAATGTTGACAGAGCTGTTAAATAGATTTGGGAAATAAATACACAAGTGATCAGTAATTCTGAAGATGCTGAGAGAATGCCTTAAAATGGCTTTTAAACTGGGATTTCATTATGCAGGATTTGAGGTCATGCTTAATTTGCTCAGATTTATCGTCCCCATGTTGTCCAGGACAGGCATGCACAAGAAGCCGCAGTGATTTGTGGGTAACATTAAAGCGAGGATGCTGCCAAGAGCACCCAGACCCTCTCAAAATCCCCTCTGCATTCTGTTAAGGTGGTCACTGACAGCAAATGCTAAATCAGTGCCGTCGCTTTTCAGCAGAAGAAGCGACGGCCGTTTGCCACTGCTGCTGTTTGTTAACAACATCTGCGCGAGATGCATCGATGCTAAAGAAAGTTATTTTCTGACTCGGCCCATAAGTTCAATCAGTTCCACTTCTGGTGATAATATAGCATAAAGTGTGATTAACATTTATTTTTGACAAAATTGTTTCGAATCATTAGCGTTTTTTCAAAACGTACATTTGTAAGAAGGTTTTGGCGAAAGTTGTTCATTATCTCTTTGTCAGAGACAGCGGCGGGAAATGCTAAAGTGCAAATGTCGGCCATTCCTGACAGGCCGACTCGTGTGATAAGATGTTGGGTGACACGTTTCGTGTTCCTTATGCATGCCGGAGGCCCTGCAAGGATACAACACACAGCATTCTCAAAACTTCAATATTAACTCCACGTCATAATCGTTCAGCTCATCAAAGGGACAGAAATTCAAATGAGCAACACCCCCCCCCCCCCAACCCCAAGTCCTGATAAGACAACCTGAGTCCTTGTGAAAGATGAGCTACGGCTATTTCTGGAGACTGGAGTGGTGTCTTGCCACAGGGCGAGCTCTGAATAGCCATGGCTGGAATTACTTGAAAAGAAGGCGACTGGCTCATGCACTTGGGTCTTGTCATTGTCGAAGAGCTTTTGTTTCCGCGTCTCATAGATCATGCTTTGAAAGCACTTCTCATTGTTAAGATGGATATGAAACTGTAGCGCAGAGCATATGTTAAGAAAATCCTGGGAGAAATGGTTGACCTATTTTAGCGAGTGTGGTCCATGTGTACTTTGATTGATCGCAGAGGTCTGTAGACGGTTGATGGACCTTTGTGATGAGTACAATGAAGGTTACGAATTAGGCTGAAATGAACAGAAAGATGGACTTTAGTGTTATTTACCAAATATAATTTTGATGAATGGAATAATTTAATGATAATTTATGTGCTGACAAACACAAACACACACATATAATCAAACGTTTTGGGTCAATAATATTAAGCTGCCCTTATTTGATCAAAAATACATTAAAGAATTGTTATGAAATATTACTGCGATTTAATATAATTTAAATGCATTCAACAAATGTAATTTATTCAAAATGTAAATTTTTGTCACATGATCCATCAGAAATCATTCTAATACACTGATTTGCTGCTAAAAAAAATAACTAAATAGTTCTTATCATTGTCAATTTTGGTTTAATATTCAGTGTTGTTTAATATACTAGTATAAACCATGATGCATTTCCTGCTGTGTATCTTTAATGAATATAAATTTCTAAAGAACAGCATTTATTTGAAATAGAAATCTTTTCTAACATAATGAACAGTTTTACTGACACGGATCAATTTAATGCAGCCTTGATTAATAAAAGTATTATTTTCTTTCAAAAACGTAATTTATTGCAATTCACACGAAGGCCTTTAATTTAACGATTATTGTGAAAGCTGTTGTTTTCACGGTTACTCGCCTATGAATGATCCTCAGTCGGTGATAATCTTGAATTTTGAAACCTCTTCTGAAAATACTTGGCTTAAGACGTCCAAGTCTGAAAACTTTAAAGAGAGTGAAATGATCAAATCAAGAGCAGGTTTTTGGCAGGCTGCAGTGCATCTGGTCTCCTGCTGAAAGCTTTTAGTCGTGGGAGGACACAGTGAGTACAGTAAAACCATTATGAAGGACTTCTGTTTATCAGTGTTTGTGTTCCGCTGTGAACTCTGTGCTACATGAGGTCCTTGAGTGTGTGTTGCAATCACTTCAGCTTTAGCTGGCATGCCATATAATAGAGATGTGAGGAGCAGTCATTAATCATAAAATAGTATTTGTACAAGCTGAAGTTATAATCAAGATACTTCATTTCTAGAATATGTTCCATAATATTTATTCAGTAAATGTACGCTATTTAATACACATTTACAAGAAAACTACATGCATTAAATATATATATATATATATATATATATATATATATATATATATATATATATATATATATATATATATATATATATATATATATATGCACAAAATTGGCAGATTTTTTTAAATTCCATCTGAAGAATACTTGTAAAAATATATTTTATATTTATTTTATTTACAGTGCAGTTAATTGTTTGTTTATTTATTTTTTAATTATGCACTGTGCTTGCAATGCATTATGGGATCACCATCTTTTTAAATTTGACTTACACCTTAGAATGCACACTATGTAGGTGACTCACTAGGTTTTAATGGAGTCACAAGTGATGGTGAAATTTGAGTGAATTCTGATAAACATCTTGACAGGAACATGATGAGTTAGGCGAGGCAGACACTGCTAATCATAACTTACCCGGCTCTTCCTGTTAAAAGCCTACGCAGGTTTTTACTTGCCAGCTGTCTTACCTTCAGTCTGGATTTACGACTTCCTGGTTGGCAGTTTGTTAGTTTCCTGGTTTCGGCGGCGACGCGGGAGGCCCGGGAGACAGAGGAAGGCTGAGGCAGGCTCTGATCAGAGGCGAGGTAATGATGGCTTTGTCTTCCTTCCTGGAGCCTCCTGGATCTGGGATAGCTATTAACGATCCCCTTGAATAATTCACACTGATGGATAAAACACCTCCACAATTAACGGCGTGCCACGCTGAACCACCCACTCCACTGAGGACCACTGGAAGTGATGGCTTACTGTAAAATATTCACACGTCTGGCCCACCGCTCACTTGTTTATATACCTGCGTGAAGATCTGGAGGTTATCCGACTTTGAGAAAAAAATTCATTCACTGAGTAGATGTGAGGTTTTAAATAGAACTCGATTGCAACATTTTCTGAAAGAAATGTAAAAAATGTTGTGTTGTGGTTGGTTGCTGTGCAGTTGCTAAGCTGTTCTGAGAGGTTGCTACTTGCTAGAGTGTAGCCATGTGGTTGCTAGGGTGTGCTGAGTTTTTGTTTGTTTTGGTGGTTGCTATGGCACCTCAAGAATTTTTTTTGTTACCCATTCCCATATGACAAAAAAAAAAAAAAAAAAAAAAAGTGTTAATGTTTGTCTTTATTTTATATATTAATTTATATGTTACATGAATGTTTTAGTTTACTTGCATATAAAAAGCTAAATGCATGTAAATATATTTTCATGCCAATAATACAAATCATAAAATTAGTAATGTTTTCATATAATTAATTTCACAAATATACAAAACACAGAAATTCTAATATAGATTTTTAAATATAACTAAAATAATATATTTTCCATATGTTTTCATATACTTTTAATGCATTTCCTCATATTTTGGCCATGATATATTTTCAATATTTACATATTTTTTTGAATAATGTTTTAAAAATGATATATTTAGATTTTGTTATATGATATTCTGATATTCTATGGCATGTGTTTTTCACTAAGTATATGTACATTTTAGAAAAGCAATAAATAAATAAAAATAACACGACGATTGACTTGATTTGAGGAATGCAAGATGAGTTACACGGCAAAGTTTAGTAAAGTTTAGCATGTGTCAGTTATGTGTTTTAAACCATATCAAACTTACTAAGAAAAAGCCTTTGTGATAGAATTAATATTTGTATGTACAAAAAGTTTATATATTTTTTTAAACTTCATAGGTTTAAGATGAATAGATTTTAAAGAACAACGGGTTTCTTTGTGAAAAAGAAATATAATACAATGGAAAAGAAAACAGAAGAAATTCCTAAGAAGCCTGGGCCCTGTTTTGCTTTAGCTTTGTCCTGTCATTGGAATAAGTCTTGAGGGGTGAGGGGCCCTGGAAGACATAAAACTTTTTGCAGTTTTTGTATTCTGTTTCATGAGCAGAACTTCAGAGAGCAAATGAGCTGCACGTCTGACACACTCATGTAAATTAGATAAGAACTTCAACCTTGCCCCAGCGCTATGCAAACTTCATTTGGTTTTATATATTAATCATAAACATTCAATATATGCAGTATTAATTGCCCTACATATTACACAGCTGTCATTTAAGATGGCCTGAACTAGACTCAGAGATCACATGAATCTGTGGTCTTAAATCAAAGCTGGCAGGAGTCCTTGTTCACTCATTGTTATGGCTAAAGCTCATCTGGGCTAGACAGAGCGGCTGAAAATGAGAGAGATGTGCATTAAACTACTAAGATTGTACATTTCTCCAGGCATTTTTAATGTCCATCCTTTTATCCATATCAAGGTATATGTTTAAAATATGCATCTTGATGAATGTTTTTAATGCATTTATATGTATTTTCCTGCCCCTTGAAGTACATTTTGTAATATATTGTAGGAATTTTCCTTTTTCACATTTTCCCATATGATGGAATTTTTTTATATATATATTTTTATATATTTGTATTCTACATATTTTTTAATCTTAAAAAAACATAGTCAAAATTTAGTAATATATTTATGGCCATGCTTTTAAATATATTTTCATTCTATTTTTTTTTATTTTTATATGTAAATATGTAAAAAATATATTTTTACAAAAGTTACCTACTGCAGCTTTAACTTTTTTTTTTTTGCCTTATCACATTTATTATATATTTAATTTTTAAATAAATGGTGATAGAAAATTGAATAAATGCATAAATGAAGGTCGATTTTTTTGTATTAACACAATAAAAAGCATTACACTTGATCATATTACGTAAAGAAAAAGGACAAACAACAGCTAAATCAATTATTGTAACCATTATTTAGCACACACACAAAAAAATCTTTGTTTATGTCATGTTACATTGTTGATTATAAGATAAAAAATATTTTTTTTTTTTAAACAAATATTTTAAATAAGAAATTGGAGGCCCAAAAATGTATACAAAAAAATGCATGTACTGTATTTTCTATCCGGTAAAGTGTATTTTGTATAATGTTTAATACTTATAGTAAGGGATGTTTTATATTGAAGTATATGGACAATAGTGCCACCTCTACATTCTGAGTTTTACCTCATTGCATAAAACTTCTAATAAAGTACCTCATGGCTGAAAATCTAAACATTAGCATGTAATGATCTAAAAGTGTGTAAATAAAGCCCAGATTCATACATCTATATTAAATCTGAACTTGACCTCCCCATGCCCTCAATTAAAACGCCCCTCCTCCTCTTTTTCATATTCAAATGATGGAATTACAAGCCCAGCACCGGATATAATTGTATTTTGTGTGTGTTGACTAAACACCGGTTCCGCCAAGAAGAAAAAAAGCTGTCTCCAACTATTTATTGCAGCAATTCTTTGTTCCACTCCACCCCGAAAGGCTTCAAATCATCAGGGAGATTGTTAAGCTTCTGTGGAAATTACGGAAATGCGGGGGAAATGGACGAGCTGCGCTTCATAACAATTAATCAGGGACTGCTGATTAATAAAGTTCATTTTTTATTCTCGATGATTCAGGGTATTATCAAAAGGACACTGTCCTTGTCATTTTGATTAACACACCCATCCTCCTCCTGCGGTGGGACGCGGCGAAGGGAGACGCTCTCTTGTGCCCATAAAATAAATATTGAATGAGAATATTAACTCGTTAACCTTGACAACTATTTGTAATTTTCATAAGGGCTAAACTTGCAAATTCAGCACAAAAAATAAAATAAAAACCTGCTGTGGGGGTTGAAGAAAGGCCTCGGCGAAGGGGGGGCAATAACAACACACAACAGATTAGAGCGAATGAAGAATGCTACTGCATGAATCCTGTCATTTTTATGGGCTGCAATGATTAATTTGTTTGTTCAAATTCTCAATTAAGGCGGGAGGAGGAGAATTAGAGAGCTAGAGAGATGCAATGCGCTGTTGTCTCGCCTTTGCCTGCGGCGTCAGGGGAGAAGCGGCACTCATTTACCTGCGGTGCGTCCCGGTCGGGCCCCCGAAGTCAAACCGCACACTTTTATTTCCAACGCTAAGCAAATCAATATCAATTCCCCGATTGTTTCAATAATGTTTAGTCACAGTATTCCTCAAGTCCTTTGTCAGATAAATATGTAGACACCAGAATGGTGCCTACATTATGTGTCTCTTAGCTTAGCAGTCACAGAGAGGATGATGTATGGGGCTAACCGCTTGTCTTCTCAAGGGCCCGTGCTTTTTATTGTGTGCAGGATTGACAGATGTTTCTCAAATGACCATGTCCCTCATGCGCTTTGCACCTTACAAAACCCTGTCTCTTATGACATGAATGGACACACTCCCTTACTGCACCCCACTATTACTGACTCCTGAAATCCTGAAAGGCATTTGTCAGAGACTCAGAGAAGCATGCCTGCAGATGACCAATAGTGCCATTTTGAGACCAATATACTGTGTTTTAGAAACATGTACGGCAATATGGAAAGAAATACAGATAACTTGTTTGGGCATTCATGTATAAAATAAATGAGTGCAAATCCGATCAATGTGAATGTGCATCTTTTTACAACTTTTTGACATCTGTGTACTCTTATAAAGAAAATAAGCAAGATTTTACATTCCAGGAAAATTACCAAGTTGTTATGTGGGTGCCAAGGTGTTTTGGGTGGTTTCTAGTATACTGTATCTATGTAGTTCCTAGAGTGTTTTAGATGTTTTCTAGTGTGGTTGCTTGCTATTGTTGCTAGTTTGTTCTGGGAGGTTGTTGGGGTGTTGCTTTTTGGTTGGTCACGTCTTCTCAACATGTTGCACTACTATGATTCATGTATGCATCACAAATGTTGCATTAAAGTTTCATTCTTATAATTAGGGATTTGAACAGTATAAGCAACAGTGATGGTGGAAAGCGCCCAAATACTGTATTTCCTACGATATATAATGCAAATGTAAGGAATGGGGATTAATCCCACAGGTTCATACATATATATACATATATAAAGAGTTGGCTGATTTCTCCAGTAAAACTCTAATGCATTTAACAGACGAGTCACTTTAGTTAATGCTGTCCCCTGGCTCCCCATGAACAAGGTGTCTTTTACAAGCCCAGGACAACATTGACTGGAGCCTGTGCTTGTGCAGGGAAAATGCTTATTAGTCAAACAATCCCCATCAAAATAATGCCTCCGTCAGCCTGTGGTGAAGGATAACCATGTCGGTGACAGTCTTGGCACCCAGGTCCTGCTGGAGATCAGGTACGAGGAAGAAAGTCAAGCTTGTGTTGACATCCATGTAAAAGGAAAACAGAGAACGCCAGCCAAGCTTCACTACTGTCGTTGCTTATATTTAGGACTACTTAGCCATTTAGACTTATTAGTTTCATCTTGTGAATAATCCAATGGTCGCAAAAATTAAATCACTACATTTTAGGAGAAACTCATCTTAGCAACCACAAAACACCCTAGCAACACCCTGGCAACCATACACAACTCTTAAGAATTTGCACAATCCAGAACCATACTGTATATTCTTTTAAAAATGTAAAAATCAACTTTGATACTTATATATATATATATATATATATATAATGTTTACTCTGTTTTATAAATGTTATGCTGAACAACCATGGTTTGTTTCTCTAAAGAGGGAAATAATATTGTCATTGTACCCATAATTGCAATGTTTTAATAGTAGTCTCTATTGTTAAATTAGTTTTAATAATATTCCCGAATCAGAAGCAGATTTTGAAAATACTGTAAGCATTCTATTCTACTGTTGTTCTGAGGCTCTCTGCAATTGTTACTTGCAGGTATATTAATTAATACTTTCTGTTTGTCAACATACTGTACCATAAATGACTAGCCTGACTTCGTCATACTTATATTCTAGGCAGAATGTGAGTCTGATACTGCTCCATTGCACTTGAATTATGGGGCGTGTCTTAACCGAACCAGTAAAAAAAAAAAACTCTGCACTCAATTGGATAGACCTACAACCAATCAGAGCAACGCAGTAAGAGACGTATGTTGAGCGACGCATATGTCAACAGAGTTCAAGAGCACGCACGCACGCTGGAACTGGAAGAAGTAGGAAAGTAATGAGTGTAAACGATCTTTGTCGCTGTTGTAAAAGGAATTTAAGAATTCGCGGAGTACTTACAAGCATGAATAACATTTTTGAGAGAAACACAAAAGGTGCATGTATATACGAACAAGATCTCTGATTAGATCTCGACAATAATGAAAATAAATATTATCGCATTTGTCGGCCCTGTCTCAACTTTATTACACGGTCGCAACGCGACTTGACTAACTTTAAAAAATGGAAAGACGACGAAAGAGCGCTCAAGTGCTTTTTGATGACGTAGGTGGTTACGTAACCGCAGATAGCCTGTCCATCATCGATTAAAGCCCGCCCTGGCAATTTGATTGGCTCGGCCTTCTGGGAGCCGAGCATAATTACACCTCAATGGATCGAGTCCAGACCGAACTTCCCGTCCAAAAAATGTTGTGGGCGGGGTTCGGGCTGGCACCCAGGCTAATAAATGACATTCTCAGGATGAATATTTTGGGTGTAGAATTCTCTCAATGGCCTCAGCTGAACTTGTATCATTCATCGGTGTGGACACTAAATAGTTAATGTTCTTTGTGTGGACAGACTTTAAGAGTGCCACCCAAACTTCTGAGTTTGTATTTATTTCATTAGCTTTTTGGCTTTTTACAATGCTTAGCAGCTCTCTCTGTTCCAGGCCATTTCAAATTAATCAATAACACAAACTAAACAATACAAAAATGCATTAAAATATTGATATGTTAAAATATTAACACATATTTAGCAATGCTAAATATTCCTTATTTATCTGTAATATAAATAAGATATTTATATTTATACAGTGATACTCTCATTCAGTGTAATGGATGACTCAAAAAAAAAAAAAGACAAAAAAAAACATTACCCTGAATGACGACACTACTACTTGAGCTTATATTGCAGCCGAGCAACTGTCCTCCAATTTCAAAAACTGAGCTTGACCATAAATTAATCATTTAAAATAAAAAAAAGATATACTTTTGTAAATTTAATGTAATGCAGACACAAAAATGGTGACGTCTCGTCTTTGACCCATGTGTATGTTTTAGGAGGAACTCGAGCCACATCTAGAAACCAGAAAATCATAATGACTTGAGGTTTGACTTGGCATGTCCTGATATAAGAGACGTACTGTATTTAAATACAGGAAGTGGTGCTCTTGTACCCAGATGCCTGAGCAGAATTCCAGCTGATTTTCCTAGGCCCATTCTGTTGTCTGGATGTGACTGATGGATGGTTAATGATAAAAACATTTCCATACCTGGCCTTCTTGGCCTTATTGTTCACACGAAACTGGAACATCCTGGCCTGTCTGCTGCAATCACACAGTCCGCAGCTGAGGAGCTCACTGTATCTGGCAGCTGCACGCTGTGACATGTGGAAATATGTGCCACAAACTGTCAGTGAACCTTGTGGTGAATCTTATGCCATATGCCCCATTGTGCATGTCTAAGTAAGATTTTTGTTATGGTTAAGCTTTACACAAAAGACTGTTTGGATATCATCTAATACATTTGTTAAATTATACACTGATAATATTAACTTCTGCCGAAAAACACTTAGTATTTTGATCTGGGAGAGGGCTAATTTATCAGTGAATAACCAATTAACAATTAAAGCAAAATTAAGTCAAATACACTGACTGTGTCAAATTTAAAGTCTCCTTTTTTATTATTTTTCTCCTTTGTATGCATATATATATTTTTATTCACTATTCCGTAAGTGATTTTTAAACATTTTTATATCTATAAATGTATTTATGTACATTTTAGAAGCTGTCAAACTTGTTGATTAATATTTAAACCTATCAGTGTGAATCCAATTGCAAAAAAAAAAAAAAAAAAAAAATGTGAATGCCTTCAGTCACTAATGAGATGACGTTAATTCACCTGCTCACAATCTGCATTTCTCGAATTGCTTCAAAATGCAGATAATCAATTGAAGTATTAAAAAATCAGTTCAGTGCTAAATGTGACAGTCATGCTGTGACCAGACAAGGACGATATTAGCGCTGCTCTTTTCGTCGGTGCCTGAATGCCTTACGGTTTCTGGCTCCTGACAGCACGGAGCAGGGAAAGAGTTAACCACCCGTTCGCTTAATTGCATGTGACATGTTGGAGTGTGACAGATGGGACAGATGATGGAGTAGGGGATGAAGAGGGCGGAGTCTAGCCCTTGGAGCCACGTCTTCTCCTTCTGTTAGACCTCCAAAAGTGCCTCCACGGTGAAGACCTGGAGGTAGTAAATAAAAGCTTGCCTCTCCGGCCATTATTTAAACATCTGCTGATAGAAGGGGAGCCCTCGCGCCTCACAGAGATCCTGTCAAAATCAGCCAGCCTCAAAACTCTTCAGCAGGCCCCGAACTGCATTTCGTCAGCTTCACTAATCTAGATCGGGCTGATGGATTCAACATGACAGGAAATGAAACTTTACATTGCTAAAACGGTCCAAAAAAAAAAAAAAAAAGTAATGCATTATCTGTTTTATTATATTAAGTTACTGGAAATAAAAGTTCAATTAAAAAAAAATTGTATTATTTATTTTCATATAGTTTAACGTGAAGTGCTAAAATATAAAACTAAATAAACTAAAACTAATAAATAAAAATGACATTTAAAAAACATTTAATCAAAATGTCAATAACACAACAAAAAATACTTTTAAAATATATATAAACTTTTATAGTATTACAATAAAATTCTAATTTTTACTGTAAAAGACTAAAAGTGCTAACGTAAAAAAACCTGTTAATGGTTAAATCGGTAAATCTAATTTCATTTATTTGAAGTACTAAAATACCTCAAAATAAAACTAATTAAAAAAAAGAACAAAAAAAAGATAAAGAACTGTTAGATTTACTGTTTTTTTTTATTTAATTACAGTTTTAAAAGGTAAAATTTTGGTTTTTAAATATTTCTAAATTTTTTCTGTATTGTTAAATAATTATTCTGGCAGCAACAGCTTCCAGTTTTAGTTTTCTGTAAAATCTGATTGTTCTTACGGTGGACTAAAATAACACTGATTGAAATATCCTGTTGCTATTTTAGGTCGACACATGTCCTTCTTTGTGTCCAAATGAATTTGCGCCAAAGTATCATTTTGAGTTTCACTTGATGCCTTATCTTTAATGTCAACAACAAAAGATATTGAAAATGTTTTTTCCTTCGTTTATTTTTATATTTTAAAAGTTGTTAAGCCTATTTATTTTGCTATCGAGTAACGCCGGTGTGTTTGGTTCTTCTCTTCTCCTGTCCCACCCACCAGTTGAAGCCACAAGTCTATTATAATTTTGATACATGAGTAGATTTCCTTTCCCATGAAAGAAGAGCCTTATGTTTGTTTTGATGTGAGAGTACATAGTAGAGATTAACATTAAGTCAATAATTACCTCATTATTTGAGAAGGGGGGGTGACACATGTGTGCAATCAATTTAAAACAATGGCAAAGGAGCACAAAGGTATATTTGTCTGATTGGAGCTGATTTACAGCTCTGTTGATAAAAATCTAACTTCCTGGAATGGTTTCAGATGTTTCGAGAAGCGTATGAGACAGCTGTCAAACAGATTTGAAAATGGCTGATTTAGCATTATCTGCCTTCACGGAAAACATATTAGTCTAGAAATAGCAACAATGTGTGTCTTTGAACGCAGTGTGCACAGCGTCTATCCATTGTCAGAAAGATGAGTTATGAAACTCAGCTGCTCAAGGAAACAGCCAGGTGGGAAAAACAAAAGTGTGATTGAAATTCTCTCGGGGGGCGTTAGCGCGATACATATTTGCTCTAGGTTCCTTTTGTTCTTAGGAATACCGCAGTTCAAATGCAATGACCGGTTGCATCAGTTCTAGTCAATGGCTCGTTACGCTTCCGCTTTTTTATATCCGTGCAATAAAACCATCTGTTCATATCACAAAAGACATGAGTAACACGTTCCAGATTTCAGACGGTGGGATTTTCCGTGGGAAGATGACTCGTTGGAATGAAATCTGAATCCTGTCTGTCTTCAGGCCGCAGTATTGCATTTAGACTTCTTAAAGAGCAGGGTTGTGGTTATTGACAACTGATCTGAGTGTGTTTTATTGAACCCATGAATTCAAAATGGGAGGTTTGTGGCTTTTAGTGCATGTCTGTTGGCTTTGAGGTCATGATAGTGGACTCTCTCTCTCTCTCTCTCTCTCTCTCTCTCTCTCTCTCTCTCTCTATATATATATATATATATATATATATATGGTCACACTTTATTTTAGGGTCCAATTCTCACTATTAACTAACCATTAACTATGACTCCTTATTTGCTGCTTATTAATAGTTTATAAGGTAGTTGTTAAGTTTAGGGTATTGGGTAGGATTATGGATGTCATGCATTATATGTACTTTATAAGCACTAATAAACAGCCAATATGTTAATAATATACATGCTAATAAGAAACTAGTTATTAGTGTGAATTGGACCCTATACTAAAGTGGTACCATATATATGCACAAACACACACACACACACATATCGGGGGTCAAAATCCATTTATTTGATCAAAAATACAGAAAATTTTAAATTGTTTTTTTTTTTTTTTTCTGTTTTAATGTTTTATCATCATTTTTCAGTTTTTAATCAGTTTCTTCTTCTTTTTTTATTTTTTATTTTATATTTTCAGCATCACTACTCCAGTCTTCAGTGTCACATGATCCTTCAGATTTTTTTTATATAATAATTTGCTGCTAAATAATTATCAGTCTTTATTGACATTTATTATTATTAGTCTTCATGATTATCAGTAACATATGCCAATTCCTTCTTCAACAGGAGATGCTTTGTTTAATCAAATTTGTATTGTTTTGTTTATTAATCCATAAAGCACAATTAAAACAATGTAAAAGTTGACCAATGTGCTGTACAATTATATACATGCTCTTTGAATGCATTGATTAAATACTTTAGTGTTATTATTTTTTTATTTGTATAGAATATAACTTTATATTTAAAAACTGAATGACAACTAAATCTGTTCTATTGCTGTGTTAATTATGTAATTTTTCCTTCCTGTCATTATAATTCCACTTCCTGTGGGGACTGTTTAATTTAAATTCACACACATGATATAAAAGGAACCATTCCTGAATGGTTTCCAACCCTTATTTTAAAATACAAGACATGCAGGAAGAAATTCGAGAAGATAACTTGCTATTTTCGTGTGATCTGGTAGGATTTATTTGTCTACAGATACACCCTCATGGATCAACGTCGGGACAGATCGATAGGAAACAGAAGTGATGGACCTATCAAATAAAGCCTTCAATGTAAAACTGATCCAGAACTGTGTTTGGTTCTCAAAATCACTCTGCTTTGGCTTAAATACCCAGGTTTTTTTAAGTTAATAAAAGGAGCTATGTCTCCTCACTGTGTATTTATGGGGAACATTTGCAGGGTAGAGAGAGGGAGAATCAATTTCCCGCTCTCCCATGATAATTTATGGCTTTTCTGAGGCTGCTCTAGCCGGGAAAATGACACGTCAGGTCTATCATATTTGGAGCAGCAGTAAACCTGCCAAAGTGTAATCTCTTCAAGGCTTCTGACCCTTCCAGCACCCCCTCCAACCAACCATCATTAATAAATGAGCCCTGGAATCGCTCCAGAATGTCAATATTATTATGACAGATTTTAATATTATTATGTCTGTCTTTAATAACACTTAATCTTCTAGTACATTGAGACATCCCGGCTGTCCAGGTGGAACCGGCTTTGGAACAACATATTGGACAAAAAAGAGCCTTAGACAGAGTTATAGGAAAACAAAAGACACATCAACACGGATATATCACGTGCTGGAGGACATGCGTTGTGAAATCAGATGAGTCAAGTTACATGGAAGTTTATGCTACGAGGGGTACTTATTAAAAAAGTAATGTGTGTAATTCCTTTTATTTCATGTTCAAAGTGTGCAAGCATTGTATGATGTGTATCATAGTTCTAGACAGATTTTTTTGATTGAGAATGACAGTTTTCTCTCAGTCCACACTTAGATTTATAAATCAGAAACATAAACAGGTGTTGAGTCCAAGCATTTGGATATGTTCACAAGTTACAATTTGCTATATATATATATATATATATATATATATATATATATATATATATATATATATATATATATATATATATATATATATATATATATATATATATTGCAATCACAAGTTTATCTCACAATTGTGACATGCAAGAAACAGTCTAAACAGCTATACACTTAGAATTGCAAGATAAGTCACAATTATATTTTTTTCATGAAACTTTTTACTGTAAAATGCTGTTAATTGTACAGTTTTTTTTTAAATAAAAAGAACTACTCAACATATAATTTACTGTAAACTGATATTCCCAGAATTCCCTGCTCCTGATAGGACAAGATGTCTATTTGTCATCTGTATATACAGTACATCTGCAAGACATTGTTTAGAGTGTTTGCTCATCTGCAGTACGTCTATGAGACATTTCCTGTCAGATGTCAAATGGACGTTTAGAAAATGTTTTTAAGATTGTTATGATTTAGAATGTATGTAAAACTGACATCTTAAAGACGTCTATCAGATGTTGGTCCACATCAGATGCTTTCCAGATGAAGCGATCTTTAACAGACCTCTTGCAGATTATGTGTGCTATCTGGGCCATAACACACCACAACTGAAAGTACCTTATTTAAATAATATTTTTTCATAATAGTTCGGAGTTTAATGATACATCTTCTATTGTTTAATGAATGTTTATTGTATTATTTGAGTGTTGTGTGTTTGCATTAATAACTTCTATAGCAGTAACAAATTCAAAATGAGGAACACTATATTGTAATGTGCTACTTTTGAAAAGTAATGTTCCCAAACACTGAGAGCAACAGTCATCTAGATGCTTCTAACACATCCACATCTGACCTTGGGATGTATTTTTATCATGCCAAAACTGTCTCCCCCAGCAACATGAAATGTGTCCGTCCAGATGGTTTTGTGCAGCATCATCTTGCTAATTGCCTGTGATGCCATCAAAAAGATGTAGTCGACCTGACAGGCAGATGAAACGAGAGGAGAGCGAGACTGAGACATGATGGACCAAGAGAGCAGAGCGAGCAATAAGAGCCGGAACAACAGCGGCTTTATCTTCTTAAACATTAGCTCAGATGGCATCATGATCATGTTGCTGTCACTCCTCATTCTTGTTTTTTATTATTTATTTTTTTATCCGTTTTTTTTTTTTGTTTTGTTGTGACCAGACCAGACTTTCACAAGGCTGCAGAGCAAGGACCAGTGTTGTGGATCAATCATTTTTAATGCACCTTTTATGCATTGTTAGGCCAGTTTCACACCACACATGAAAGCATTGTGTGTTTGTGTGTGTGTGTACAGTATTTCAGCCATATTAAAGGTCACAATACTGACATCACTGCAGTGATTTTGCGGTACTTTTTGAGTGTTACTTTGCTACATTTTTAGGTTTGGGTTTGGTAAATGAATTACCGCTTTTACAGTTTACAATTGCATTTACAGTAAATGTGATTCCTTCTCATATAAATCTGATTTAACGATGTTTCAAGTAATCTTAAAGCTCAGTAGAGTAATTTAATGTAATTTCTATTTATTAAAAATTAAACTTTAAATATTTTTTTAAGTTAATTAGAAAAGTGAAATTAACCCCCCCCCCAAAAAAAAATTATATTTGACAGTGAGGATGATGATGAAATTCTAAAAAAGGAACATTACTTTATTTACATTATCTTTAACATCTAAGATTATATTTTTTTTAAGTTGAAAGTAGATAATTATTGCTCAGTTTTGGATTATTGTTTTATTATTCCTTTATATTATTATTAATATATATTTTAGTTTATTTTAACATTTTGAATTAGTTTTAACTTTAAACTACAACTTAGTTTAAAGTTGTATACTTTGTTTTATTTTTCATTTTTAAGTCTTAGTCATTTTGTCCTGTGCACTTTGTCATATTTATTAATTCAAATTTTTTGTATATGTGTAGTTTTTATTTAGTTTGAGTTAAATTACGTATAGTTATTTTAGTACTTGAAAGTTTAACTGAATAAAAATAAGGGTAACACTTTAGTATAAGGTCCAATTCACACTAATAACTAGTTGCTTATTAGCATGACTATTATTAACATATTGGTTGTTTATTAGTGCTTATAAAGTACATATAATGCATGACATCCATAATCCTACCCAATACCCTAAACTTAACAACTACCTTATAAACTATTAATAAGCAGCAAATAAGGAGTTAATTGAGGAAAAAGTCAGAGTTAATAGTTAGTTAATAGTGAGAATTAGACCCTAAAATAAACTGGGACCGTTTTTTTTTATATTTGCTACACTTGAAAAAAATACTTTGAAATAATTATCACTCAGAAATTGTTAATAAATGTTACAAAAAATACAAAGATTCAGCAAGAAACATTAAAGTCACTTTCATTAAGTTACTTACTAACATTAAAGTTGAAAATATACCTTAATAATCTTTGTTTCATTTATAACTTTGTCAATCCATTTTTTTAAAGTCTATGCAAATCTAGTTAACCATTAGTCTGCCATCGCCTCATTAACATCTTCATTTGATCTCTTTCGGCTATGTTTTGCCATAAAGAGCAAGCTGGAATACAGCCATAAGTCTGTAGATCCTGCAGTCATTTAAGGTTAAGGGACACTAAATGGCACTCTCAGAACTGAGCTTCCTGGAAGGTTTGACACGTGAAGAGGCTCCTCGTCTGGTCTGGTCTGGTCTCGTCTCTGTGGCAGAAGATCCAACATATGACACGAACAGTGGCGGCGGGCTGCGAGTGGCATGTGCTAAAGCGCATTATGGTTATTGCCGGAATAAAGGTCACATTGTTGTGTGTTATAAACGAGAGAGGACAGCTCCGGCAGTCATGCGGTGTCAAGTGTGAGTCGCAGTGAAGGAAAATCCCAGCAGATCTTTCAGGACATGCAGGACTTCTCTCATTCCCGCTGATTACGACAAACTTCATCATCAGACGTGCTTCTCGCTTCATCAGATAACACTGGAGTGAAATGTGACACTGATGAACATAAATGCATGTTTAGTCAACATGACATCAAATCTGACCCGGTTTGCCACCTTAATTGTGTTCCAGAGAACTGAAAGTGTCTTGACTTGACTTTAAAAGGTTTAGATTTCTGTTCATCCACAGACAGGAGCCATGTCTGATTGCTCGCATGGCTCGAATTTCAAAGAAAGAAGGAGTTTATATAAAACACCCTGCTGAATTTAGTGTCTCATTAATGTGGTCTTGACAGTATTTGACTGTGGCCCATTAACCGTCCATCTACAAAGTCAAAGATTGTGAGATTAAACAAAATGTTTCTGAAAAGCAGAAGGCACGCGCCAAGCAAAGTTGTTAATCATTATGAATAAACACTTGAGATTATAGACTGTAATTTCCTATAGATGACATTTTGCAATGCATCATTGTATAGAAAAATAATAAATTTCATGGTCACATAACGAATGGAAAATTATATATTGCATTTGATTTGGAAAAATAATAATAATAAGAATAAGAATTTGTCTACAGTGAAAGGCCTACAATGGCACATGTCAAAAATAAAAACATGGTAGTACCGTAGTACTTTTGGGGGTTGTATAGTTAATAGTTTGCTCTTTTTTCATTTAGTAATGGCAGGAAGTGTTATAGTTAAACTGTGCAGTCCGAAAGCATTTCTCTCATCAGACTCGCATTGATTACATAAACCATAAGAGTTCATCTAAACATATGCGACAGACATAAGGCTGTGTTTTTGTATGGAGAGGTGCATGTTGTGAGGGAAAAACTGTGTTTAAAAAAAACTCTAACACCTGTATTGCATATACTGGTTATTAAGCATTGGAATAAGATTTTGAGCAATATGCATAACCAAATGCTGGAATAATGAGCCATCTGCATGTGTGGTCCCCTCCTCGGAGATGCCAAGAACAGCACCATCTGTGATGCAGCTACCAGCTGTTTTCCTTCTTATTACATGTTTATTAAAAGCCAGAGTTGTCCTCCTAAAAAAGGAGGGAAAGGAGACTGTGAATATGGGTGGCAATCCACTCTATCACATTTAAAGGGAAATGTCTGTCAGACTTTTTCAGAATGAATGTGTGTGCTTCATACAATGGATTTCCCAGGTGAAAAATTAAGATTTATGCCTTTAGACAATTAGAGGAATTATTCATCCAAAAATAAAAAACTCGGAATATTTGCTCCGCCTCAGGCCATCCAAGATGTAGATGAGTTTGATTGTTCATCAGAACAGATTTGGAGAAATGCAGCATTGCATCACTTGCTCACTAATAATGGATGCTCTGCAGTGAATGGGTGCCGTCAGAATGAGAGACCAAACAGCTGATAAAAACATCACAATAATCCACAAGTAATCCACACCACTCCAGTCCATCAGTTAACTTCTTGTCCATCTCCTGTTGTCCGCTCACACCAGAATCCACTCACATATTTGTTTAGAACTATAATGATCTGTGCATGTTTCTCTCCTGATTCAGACCAGTCGACTTTTTCACTGAAGAAAGCAATATTATTAATAGAGATCACATATTTGGAACATGATGCAGTTTTTCACTTTATAAAGTGTTTACTGATGGACTGGAGTGGTGTGGATTACTTGTGGATTATTGTGATGTTTTTATCAGGACACTCATTCTGACGGCACCCATTCACTGCAGAGGATCCACTGATGAGCAAGGGATTGAATGCATTTCTCCAAATCTGTTCCCATGAAGAAACAAACTCAGCTACAGAACATCATTTTGGATTTACTATCCCTTTAAGTGTGGCTAAAACAGATTGTGATTTATCGTGAAGATCGTGTAAAGCTTTTTGAAGCTGCACTGAAACTGTAAATTTGGACCTTCAGCCCGTTGGTCCCCATTGAAGTCTTTTATATGGAGAAAAATCCTGCAATGTTTTCCTCAGAAACCTTAATTTCTTTGAAACTGATAAAAGAAAGACATGAACGTCTTGGATGACATGGGGATGAGTAATTTATCAGGAAATGTTTATTCTGAAAGTGAACTACTCCTTTAAGCGGCACTCTATGACTCTTAACCTGATCTGAAACATTCTTTTCTATGACTAAGGATGACTGCAGCATAAGGTTCATTTGATTCATAAATTATAGCAGATCTTACAGTCAACATGAAATGATCTTTACTTCTGTATTGACACATTTCTGAGGATATTCAGTAAGAAAAATATTTGTTGGCTCACGACAGGCAGTTGACAATTAAGAAATATTCATCATGTCAGTTGAAACAGACCAAGCAAGTTACAGTACGTTTCAATGATAATGAAGACATTTGTTTTCAAAATCCATTTGATGAAGAAAATATATCAAACTATTTTTTTTTATGTTGAAGATGCACCTTATTTTTTTTAAATTTTTTTTTATATTATTTCAGAAGTCAGAAGCCTAATCATTGTAAATATGTTGTATATATTACAAATATGGGTTGCAACTGCTGTTTTATATTGTAAATGCATTTTGTTTTCTAATTTACTATTTATCATCATTAGCAGCCTCATGCATAGTGTTTTCACTTTTTCTAGTCATCATAACAACTCGTTTGATTCAAGCTGTTCAACATCATGTTTCTTCAACAAGGAAATCTTCTGTCAATCCGTAAGACTGCAGTTAGCATGCAAAGTTTAAGCAAGAGTCACACGCTACCATTTAATAAAGTAATTTCTCAATGCATCTTAAGATCAAGACGTCCTAAATCCTGATAAACTTGTTCGGTTGGTATAGTAAGTATAGTATATAGTCATAATACTGTACTGTACGTTTTCTTGCTTTTTGTTCTGATCCTCCTGGAAAAGCGAAAGTGGAGCAAGCACTTTTCACGATGCAGTAGATCTCTGTCTGTCTATTAACAGATAAATTAAATTCTGTTAAAGTCTGGCAAGCACAGTTTTTTGTTGATTTTAACAGTATATTAAAATACTGCTGCTGTGATTGCACTGAATATGTATATATTTGGAAAATTATCAATAGCTCAATGAACTAAAAGTTCCAAAAATGCATGAAAATTATTATTTTGTTTAAATAAATGTTTACATTTTATTTCAAAATTCATGAAGTTTTGTGCAATTGTTTCCTTTAATAAATTTAACCCAGAACAGCTGAGAATTGTTCTCTAAATCAATAGTTTTCACTGGTCTTGTCATCATAACATCTGACTCATTTTTAGGTCAGTTTTACACATCACAGTTTTCATGTTTCCCCCAAAAAGAGTACAGTATATGAACGTTTTAATTTTACTTTAAATGTTTTCTTATTAGTTTTAAATGTATTATTTATTTAGTTAAAATTTAGCATAATTATTTCCCTCATATATGTGACCATGGAGCACAGAAGCAGTCTTAAAGGGATAGTTCACCAAAATATTTAAATGATGTCATTAATAACTCACCCTCATGTTGTTCCAAACCCGTTAGACCTCCTTTTATCTTCGGAACACAGTTTAAGATATTTTAGATTTAGTCTGAGAGCTCTCAGTCCCTCCATTGAAGCTGTGTGTACGGTCTACTGTCCATGTCCAGAAAGGTAAGAAAAACATCATCAAAGTAGTCCATGTGACATCAGAGGGTCAGTTAGAATATTTTGAAGCATCGAAAATACATTTTGGTCCAAAAATAGCAAAAACTATGACTTTATTCAGCATTGTCTTCTCTTCCGTGTCTGTTGTGAACAGAAACGGTTCTTGACCCGTTCCTTATCTGGCTCAGCTCAGTGAATAAAAGCTTATGCGAACCACTTCAAACGATTCAGTTCGTTTTGGTGAACTGGTTCAAGAAGATCCGGTTACACCGATAGATTCGTTCGCGAACCTGATATCTCTAAACTGCAGTGAACGCGCTCACAACAGACCCAGAAGAGAAGACAATGCTGAATAAAGTCATAGTTTTTGCTATTTCGAAGATGAACGGATGTCTTACGGGTTTGGAACGGCATGAGGGGGAATAATTAATGACATCATTTTAATATTTGGGTGAACTAACCCTTTAAGTCCAAAACTTCCAGCCAAACTGCAATCGGCACGCAATCGACTGAACACAAAGTGTCCCTCTTTGCGCAGCAAGTGTTCTGAACGCTCGCTGTCAGACCAGAACCCCTCTGATCCGGTTTGGCAGAACTGCAGACCACCCTCTGCAGCTGTCATCAAATTCCAGAAGCTCCGAGCTCAGACTCTGAAGTGGCACTGACACATTCCAGCTTTTGATGGACACAAAGGAGCAGTTCTGGAAACATCCATCAGTGTTCACATCCATGCACGGAAGCTGACAGGTCAGGTCTGGACAGACAGTGACAAACCTGGCTCGGACGAGCTGTCGCCTCGGACCACGGCTGTGTCGGAGGGGAAGTGACAGCTCAGGCTTGGGCCTTTCCTTTCTGCATGGGTCAAAATTCAAATGTGTGTGTGTCCACATCCCAATAAATACACAAACAAGCATCTGTCATTGTTAGATGATGAGCAGTCAGATGACAGGAGCAGAACCCTGGTCTGAATGTCTTCTATTTTCAATCACACGCTCACTATTTGACACTTAACACTTGATCTTGCTCGGCCCAGATCACATTGGATTTGTCAAAACATTGCAGGACAATGTCTTTATGAGATGACAGACCTGTGTCATTGGGGATAGTTATAATGGGATAGTTTATCTGAAAAACATGAAAGTCAGTCATTATTTACTCACTTTTGTGTAAATATGTGAAAGTGTTAACAGGGACGGATCTAGAAAAATATTAATGGGGTTGCGAGAAGGGGGCAGGAATTTTTGAGGGGTGGCAACATATGGCAGACGTATTTGTAGTGAATTTAGTCACAGTTATCACAGTTTGATGATAGATATATGGGCACACTACAAAAGGACACAGGCTATCATTTACAAACTTACAAAAAAATGATTGTTGAAGAAATTATAAAGCCTGTGTCATCTATAGCAAAAAGGTGGCCAAAAATGAAAGATTAAGTGAATATTTGAATGAAATGTTTGGTCAGAAGCCTAAACAAGGATTTGATTGTCCTGTAAGTGTAACATCAGCAATCACATGGCTTTTGTAATAACATGTATAAATAGTTTATTTTGTATTTGCCTACATTATGTAGACGTTATTTTGTATTATACCTACATTTGAGTCAGTTCGGGAGTTCAAAGCGGATTCGCGAATCATTTGTGTCAGTTTGGGAGTTCGGAGCAGGAACGCGAATCATTTGAGTCAGTTCAGGAGTTCGGAGCGGGATCGCGAATCATTTGAGTCAGTTTGGAAGTTCAAAGTGGGTTCGCGAATCATTTGAGTCAGTTTGGGGATCGCAAACCATTTGAATCAGTTCGGGAGTTCGGAGCGGGTTCGCGAATCATTTGAATCAGTTCGGGAGTTCGTAGGAATCTCGACGTATTTGGGTCAATTATGGGGATCGCGAATCATTTGAGTCAGTTTGGGAGTTCGGAGCGGGATCGCGAATCATTTAAGTCAGTTCGAGAGTTCGGAGCGGCTTCGCGGATCATTTGAATCAATTCGAGAGTTCGGAGCGGGTTCGCGAATCATTTGAGTCAGTTCGAGAGTTCAAAGCGGGTTCGCGAATCATTTGAGTCAGTTTGGGAATCGCAAATCATTTGAATCAGTTCGGGAGTTCGGAGCGGGATCACGAATCAGGAAAGATTCGCGCTCATAAATTTTCAAATTGGCCATAACCTTTAATTTGCTGCCAACTGGGGTGGCAGCAGGGGTGGCAAGGTTTTCTTTCAGGGTGGCATTTGCCACCCTATGCCACCCCGGTAGATCCGCCCCTGAGTGTTAATGAGATTTGAGGGTGTTTTTGTCTTTAGAAGATTTGTTATGTAGTACACAAGTCAAGTGTACCGCTTTTCTGATATTTTATAGCGCTTTTAGGCATTTCTGGAGCTGAGAAGCTTTGGTTAACCAGTTAACGGTTAAAAATGAATCCTCATGTTTTCTCATTGGATATCTTATTTTGTGTAATCATATTACAGCAGTTTTATATATATATATATATAAATTACATTTTACAGTATATTTTTCAAAAAGAAAACAGTTATTTGAAAATTTAATAATATTACACAATATTAATGTTTTTGCTGTAGAATAAAACAGACTATATACTTATATAATATAATATAATATAATATAATATAATATAATATAATATAATATAATATAATATAATATAATATAATATAATATAATATAATATAAAGTTTGTTAGGTTTTGGAATATAGTATGATGCAATAGATATAGTTGATGAAAAACGAAGGAGAAAAAAAAAGTATTTTTAGATGTCAAACATCGTTGGACATGTTTATAGTTAAAATGATGAACTTTACAAGTAGTACATATAAGTGACGGATAAGTGACTTCCACAAAAAATACCTCAAGACCAAATCATTATTTAAAAAGTGTCTCAGAATCTAAAGAGAAGCTCTAGCATTATTCGTTTGTTATTTTTATATCTGATGCATCGACAATCAGTGTGCTTTAAGTGTCCAAATATTATTTTGAGGTCTCTGTTTTTTTGCAGTACGACTTTTGGGAAATCAGAAGGGTAATATGGAAAATATTCCTCCTTCAAACAGATTATTCAAGGATCACTCAGTCTTGCTCAAATGTGCTTCAGATGTGTGTCACTTCACACTATATCAAATTTTCCAGTTCTGTTTGCATAATGTCTGGTGCATGTCAGCCTTAGACCGAGACCGTGTGTGTGTGTGTGTGTGAGAGAGAGAGAGAGAGACATGGACATTTATCTTCTGTGCAGTGCTAATGCCTTGATACTGAACACAGCAGCGTTTGTGTCGGTGAACAGGCCGTTGGCGCAGCGCTCAGTATGTGTGCTTGTAGGAACAGCGTTGCGTGTGTCAGTCCTCCTGTGGAGCCGTGTTGCTTAAGCACCATACTTTGAAATCAAGCATGAATAATTAAGACATTTCACACGGCTGCTTTAACGATACATTACATGAGAGGAAATAGGTCAAGTGCTAGTGTAGGAAACACCACCAGCACGGATCCTTATTGAGTAAAACGTAACTACTTTGACTTAACCCCCCACTGGCAGGAAGTTAAATGATTATTATTAGCACTATTATTCCTCATAAGATAAACGATGATAGTCTATCCTGCAGCAATTTGCTTTGTTGCATATCTTTTTAATCTTTTATCTATGGAAGCCTGTTTCCACTAAGGTAATTGAAAAATCTGGTAAATGAAAAAGGTAATTAGGAGGTTTTATCTTACAGTTTTGACTCTTTATTCTTGCATTGCTGCATTTTAATCTCTCAATTAACATGTAAACTTGCAATTCTTGTTGATAACTCGCCATTCTGTAAAAGACAAGTCTGAATTGTGAGGTAAAATGTTGCAATTACTATTTACATTTTTATTCTGTGGCAGAAACAACAACAGCCATAAAGAAATAAACTTAAAAAAAAATAAATAAAAAAAAATAGAGAGAGGGGGAGATAAAAAGTTTAATTTACTTAAAAAAAAAGTTTGTGGTTATATAAGTGTTTACATGCAAATCAATAAGATGAAAATGCAAGACATTTACATGTGAATTTTGATCAAGCTTTTCCCCAGTGTTCAGATGTTTATTCATTTATGCATTTGTGCAAGCATTTAATGATTAATGATTATTATGCAAAACTAAATGTTAGTGTATCAGTCAGGATTTGCTTTAAGGAATAGTTTTATATAAAAAAGTTTTCTTTTCTTTTCTTTTATTTAGTGATTTAACATGGCAGATATTATAACTATGAGCAGAATTTTTATTGAAATGAGCTGCATTAATATTTTTGTGTTTAATGGAAAATGTAACAGCATACAGTACTGTTTAAAGCTTTGGGTCGATAAGAATGATTGATTGATTGATTGATTGATTGATTGGTTGATAGATTGATTTTTATTTGTATTTATTTATTTATTCATTCATACTTTTGGAAATTAGTCTCTTTTACCTGCAAAGGCTGATCAAAAATGCTCTAAAATAGTATTATTGTGAAATGTTTTTACCATTTAAATTACTTATATGTTGCTTTATTTTTAAATGTAATTTATTCCCACGTTACCTTAAGAACATTTATCAATTTTGAAAGTCTATTCTGATCAATATTTTTGTGGAAACAATGATGCTTTTTTTTCTGGATTCTTTTTCATAAACAAAATGTTCAAAATAAAAGCATTTATTGGAAATAGAAATATTTCATGACGTTAAATGTCGTCACTGTGATTTATTTTTATTTTTTTATTTATTATTATTTTTATTATTATTATTATTTATTTATTTTTTTACAATCTAATGCATCTGTGCTGAATAAAAGTAATACTTTCTCGACAGAAAAAAACTTACTGGTCCCAGACTTTTGAACTTTTAAATGTATGGATTTGAACAACAGGAATTTTCTTTTCTGTTAAACGATTATATATATATATATATATTTTTCTAGCTCATGCATGTTTACAATATTTGCTGTAAGGTTTGTGCATATGAAAGTGTCTTCAGCTACAGTTTGTTTTGTATAACTGAACATGTCATTTGGTCAGAATACTGCAGATTCCATCTCAACCCCCATGATTCTGTTGATCTGGTTTTCCCTTCATCTCAAGGAAGGAAAATCTGTGATTGTAGCCTGTGCACATGATTGTTCCCCTCAGCTAATCCAACATCCTGTGAAAACACACATCTTTACATACACAAACAATATGTGTGCATACACAGGAAAAGGTCACATTCTCTTTTACGCAGCCTTGACAGGTGGAGGCCTATCAGGAGGAGCAACGTTGTGTTTGGGCAGCGTTTGTGGTGTTTTACCCCTCCTGCATTTCATCAAATATTTGCTGCATTGTCCTTCCTTCATGAAAACCAATTCCTCAAGACAAAAACTGCTTAAGGGAACCAAATATATATAATGTGTCCTACATGTGGACTTCAGATGTTAATTATCGTGCACGAATATTGATCGCTTAGCTGAGATTCTCAATGAAAGTATCAGGCAAAACATTCTGGTCTTGAAAGGTTTCAAGCAGCAAGGCAGCCTATTTGATTTCACTTGTGGTTCTCTCCTCGACTTTTAATTGGGTTATATGCATTAGATTTTCAAATTAAGCATCTGCTGTTAACAGTATGCATATGTTGTTGTTCTACTTTGAAAATTACAGCTCTCAAGACTTCAATCACCGCCTGTCCGTATCACATGAAATTTCAGCTTTGAATCAGAAGCAGGTTTGGAATCCCCAGGCCTTGACTCTTTCATCATGGGGAGTGCATTTTAATTAGCTTGCCTCGCAGAACTGACGATTTGCACCACGGCTGCGGAACAAAACATTGAAAACCCCTACCATGCAAATTAACACTGTGTCGCATTCGTTGGCAACAGTTGCAAATATTTTGCTATGTCAGTCAGCTTCAGACTAAAACTTACAAGGGCTTTTGTTTTAGACTGCACAATTAAGTTTACGGTGTGTTATGAAGGCTTGTATAGTGTCAACGCTCAGATTTGTTTGTTTGTATTATGAGCCCTTGCTCTTTCTATCCATCATTCTATCCATCCATCCATCCATCCATGAAAGCTCAAACTTCAAGAATTTGTAAATCAATGCCATGACAAACTCTGTGTTTCTTGTATGATAAATGCATACATAATACAGTTTTAGAAATTTCTTTAAATTCCGCTTCATTTTAATTCTACTTGCTAACATTCAAATTCCATCTGCAATTCCGCATTCTGCTTGGATCTTCAATTCAAACTGAATTTGAATATGAAAGGTATTCTGAATTCCAGTTTGAACCACACTAAACACACCTGTGGACTGTTAACTGATATCAATGTCATACTGGCCAACAGACATCACACATGACAAAATACCCCTACTGTATGTTACAGCTTATAAACTTTTATGCACTTCAGTAAAATGTGCTTAATGAGGGTCAAGAGATGGCTGGTGGAATGTGCCAGCAGTACAATACATGCAGGTAGAGCAATTGTGCCTTGTGTGTGTGTGCGTGTGTTAGCGTTTAAACACAGAGGGTGTTAAAAGCTCTCAGACAGGTATGGTCAGAGAGGAGGCTCAACACTGATTGATCGGCGGAGTTCATGTCAAGTTCACAGGAGATATCTGCCATCATCGCTCGGTGACTGGCATCCGCACATCAGTGTGAGGAGAGGGGGAAAGCAGGCTAGAAAACAGGAGGATCGAGTAATGTCACCACATAACAGATGAACAAAGGCAGCATCATCTCTCTGTATGACAGCAGGATCATTTATCACACAGTAATGGTGGGCGCTGAGGTCATCTGTAGTCTGTGAGTAATGGCCACTCATTTGTTTATCGTGACCTCAATAATCAGAGCTGGTGAGAGGTTGGGACACAAACTGGAGAGCTTCAACCTTGTAGGACTACAGTTGCGCTGTAATGAAGCTGTGCCGAACAATGCATTGTGCCGCTCATTGTTGCTGTTACTGTGACATCATAATGGTTTTCAAGATTTCAATGTTTCTATGGTCTCGGTTTAAATCAAAATGCTGGTCTGGGTTTGTGTTATTATGCTGGATGAATTTGGCGAATCTGTCTGTCTGTGTGTCTGTCTATTTTTATACTTTTTTAAAGCATCTATATTAAGTGCACACACACACACACACACACACACACACACACACACATATATATATATATATATATATATATATATATATATATATATATATATATAGCATAATAATTTTTATGTATAATAACATTCATAATTCATAGTAATAGTTTTGAAATATGTGTAACATGGCCACTGTACTGTAGAATGTTAATGTAAATTTTGCACAATTTTTACATTTAATTTATTCCATATTTTAGTATTTAGAGAATAATTACACCTAATTTAGCTACTGAATATAATAGCATATTGCATATATTTTGTTCACTAACAATCAATACCTATACTCTACACCATAACATTTCTTTGTTTTCACACAACCTCTACTTTGTGTATTTAATGTTTTATTTTTGGCCTAATGTTTGCCTTCATAAACATGTCCTGAATTGAAGTGTATATAACTGCACACAAATTGTTGTGTAACCTATAGTAGACCAACAATAATAATATTTAAGCAGCTACTGAACATACATTGCATACAAGTTGTTCATTAATTATCAATCCACTATAACATGAACACTCTAATAGCCTGTGTTTTCTTTATTTTCACACTGTGTATTTAATGCATGAATTCTTGGCTCAGTGCATTTATAAACATGTCTTAATACATATACACAATTTAACATGTCTGCTTATTGATTATCACAACAACCTACGCTTCATTTCTCAGCTGTTAAAAATAACTAGCCTACTTCTTTATCTACTAAAACTTAAAAAAATGTGTGCAATTTTAAAGCATATACTGTACCAGCTTTTGCATATATAGACATGTAAATGTAAGTAATTACCACGGCTATGGCAATTATATCTCATTTCTGGCAGCTAGTGAAAATAATTACACATGACATGCACGTTATTCATTATCACGCTGCACCGAAGCGCTCAGCTCGCAGCATCTCTCTAAACTCCAGCCTGAAGCGGCAGAGAAACGCTAGGAGGCTGCTCTTGTGGGCTGTCTCATGATTTCTCCGGCCTCTGTCTCTTTAATAAACTCGTGGTTATCCAGTGTAACAAATGTCTCGCTGCCATCATCAAGTCCAGAGGAGGAGGAGTTTTTAATGTTCAGTTTGTTCTATGGATCGATGTTTGCTGCTGGCTTCGCCGTGTGTGTGAGAGTGTGTGATATATACACTATTTTTGTCTGTCCTTTTCCTACTACGTTTCATAGGAGACCGGGAGTCTAAGCGATTGACAGCGTTCGTCTTTTTGGCGTGGGAAACAAAACAGAAGAGAAAAGAAGAGACGGAAAGAAATGCAAAGCAAAGCAAAACAATCCGCCATAGACCTGTCTATCTAGGAAAGAGAGGTATATTAAAAAGAGACACCTGATTTCTGGACTGCGTTTCTGAAATACTGGATTGTACGGAACTGAAGTGCATTAGAGAGTCGCTATTGCGTGTGTATCAGAGCACTTGTACTGAATTTCACCTGGGCTCAATTTCACTGTACGTGAACTAAAGAGAGTTGAACATGCCAAGGAGGAAACAGCAGGCACCCAAAAGGGCTGCGGGTAAGATTCAACCTGACACCTATCATTTCACATTTATCCCGACACGAATATTGCCGTTCATACGCGTCTTAAGCTCACGAGCGTGCGGATTTGTATCTGAATGAGCCTCTTTTTTATCTTGTGAAATAGTATGATGAATGTGATAGCGCTGTCTTAAAAAGAGGATGTGTTTATTATCGGAGAATGATGCTTTGATACACTGCGAAAGGATAGCCTACGCTTCGGTTCCCGACAAAATCCGGCGAAAGTTTTTAAACTTCTCTGTTTCATGTTTAAATGAACGTAAACACGCTTGTTTAGAACGTAAACAACATTCGTTTTACATCCTCAAATGAATAGCCTGCTTGAAAATCGTAACGTTTTAGCATTAAAAACGGACCGAGTAGTGAACCTTGTGTAACCCCTACGCTGCGAAAAAAAAATCATGCTCTTAATCAAAATTTCTGCAATGTTTTCCAGTAAAAATATGTAAATATTCTTAAAACAACATCAGTTTACGTCATATTTTCAGATTGTATTTTAAAACAAGTGCTTATCCCATATGCAGTTCTGTTTTTCAAGTAATTTGTCTTGTTTTAAAGATCTTTGTGTATGAATGACAATATAATGGAAGTAAATTATAGTTTAGGCAAGGCTCGCTTCTTGGCCTATTTGCAGTGTTAATTTACAGCTGTTGTCAGTGGCTGTTGTTCATACAATAAAGTAAAACGAACCATATTTTCATTTTAAACTAGTGTGATTATATTTTTTTTACACGTTAAATAGTTTTTGAGTTAAAAAGTTTAGCCTTTAGTCAGATTTTGTTGGGAACCGAAGCGTGACGCGTTTATGGATCTAAATAGACGTAGAGGAAATACGGAGTGATTTTGGATAGATGTGCTGCTTTGGA
>NC_039290.1:11613458-11625070 GCF_003368295.1 Carassius auratus
TCGACATATTTTTTTGATTATTATTATTATTAATAATATAATTTTTTTATATATATTTATATATTTTTTTATTTATTTGTCATCATAGGCTTCTAAACTAGACAGACACATTTGCTGCAGATATTATATTTTTATAATTTTTTAATAGATATAATTTTATAAGCGAGAATAATTATCTCTAATTGCATGTATTTTTCATATTTACTAACTATGTGTCATCTTATTTTTACAGGCACTACATCAAATTTTAATTTCACATTATTATTAAACCTTAGCCTTGACTAAGAGGCATTTGAAAGGAATATTTAATTAAAGCATCTGTGGAAATCAGATTGATTAATGCATGCAATAAATGGATAGCTACAATACTTTCAAACACGTTTGAGATCTTAAAGGCGTCCGTCTCCTCACTACTCCGCTGGCGAGTGTCCAAACAGCACCGAGTCATAAACCTCGGGCCTTTTTTTGTGTCTTCATTTAACATGGCCGCTGATGGCTTTCCGACAGCTTTATAGCTGACAAGTTTCATGGCACGTCATGGCGTGCAATTACACGGGAACTAATTTGATGAATCAACTGGATACTCTCGAGTCCTTGCTGGCCTTTCAGTCCATTTTCTACCTAGAGGTCAGTGCGAGCGCAGAGCTTCAGCGGCGTGCGGCTGTAATGATCAGGAGAGCGTGAGCATGATACCATATGCAAACACAATTGTTATTCATACTTATGTTGGAGGACCATTTTAGAGTCAATCGTTTGCATATTTTTGCATGTTTTAGAGTGAATCATTTACATGGTTGTGCTCTTTAGTAAACATAACAAATAACAACAGTTAAGTGAATTTCTGCATGCACTAGGAGCTTGTTTCTCACAGTATTTTTGTGTCATCGGTGCAAAGACTGGTTAATTGTAGCCATTCTCTCAAACCGCCGTAGGCTCCTAACCTAGCCAGCGCACCTTTTTTACCAAACAGATGTTTTAAGACTGTAAAATGTTGCTTTGATGCCTGAATAGCTCACATGTGTAAATCTCAATGCATGTCTGTTTTGCAAACTAATTAATTTTAACTTTTAACAATGACTTTACACAAATATTAGCATTCTGATTGGAATCGCAAAGATGCTGGTTTTGATGGAGCGAGTCTGCCATAATAAAGTGTCTTGTTTGTGTCCTTGCAGAGCTCTGAGTAGACGCCCGCACGAGCCGCGCCGTTCTTCTGAAACTAACAGCTTAATTGAAACTCATTAACCAGCTCTGACAGCTTAGGTGTCCTTGCAGGATATAGAATAATTCAGTTGTACTTACAACTTGATTAAGAGAACCGGATGAACATATTAATGGTTAGAGGCGTCATGCTGGTACAGGATTAAACAATGCAGCAGTGTGTGGATAAAAATTATTAAAAAAAAAGATAATAATGGCTGATGGTGAATGTTTAAACACAGTATATCATGGTAAAATATTATGATTTTAAATCATGTTACCATAAAAAATTTGGGGGTGGTAAGAGGCTGTGTTTATTTGATCTAAATACAGTAAATCCAGTAAAATAAAAGAAAATATTTGTACAATTTAAAATAGCTGTTCTGTATGGACATATTTTAATATGTAAATTACAAAGCTGAATTACTCCAGTCACATGATCCTTCAGAAATCATTTTAATATGCTGATTTATATGTTTTGACATTTCTTATTATTATTAATGTTGAAAACAGTTGTGTTGCTTAATATTTTTTTTAAATATTACTCAATATTTTTATTTATTTTTATTTAGGATTCTTTGATGAATAGAACATTCAAAAGGACAGCATTTAATTGAAATAGAACAAAAAATATTATTTAATGTAATAAATTCAATTTCACAAATGTAATTACAATTACGCAATTACAGATGCATTTATGATAAAGAAATGTCATCTATAATTTTTCCGAGTGAAAATGAACAGGTATGTGTGCAGATGCACAGGCCTTGTCGGTTAGATTAATGACAAACCATTCAGTGACACAGTGACTAAAGATTCAATACTTGACATGAACCTGAAAAAATACACATCCCGCATCGTCTCTGCTGGAAATGAACGGCAATAGGAATTTGCCAAGAACTGATGGCCCCTATAATGAGTGTATGACTAATATTGCAATTTAGCAAAAGAAAATAAATGTGAGCAAACCAGTGAAATTATGCAGCATTACACTCCGCTGTGAAGAAGAACTCTCTCCGCTAAAGATCCCAGCAAATGTAATTTCTCCTATTAATTGCCATGCCCTCTTGAAACATTTTCCAACTTTGTGAAAGCCTCGATCATTTTAGTGAGGGTGAGAGGAATGAGTGTGATGGAGCTCCTTTTATCTTCTTTTACAAGACTTCAAGTCAAATAGAAAGTTGAACTTCATGTGATTAGAAACTTGCTGAGGCTCACAGTTCTTTCACTCTCCGCAGACACGTTAATCGACATTATTCACATTAACTTCTCTGCGGCAATTCACACCTTTTTTTACATCTAAAGGAATAGTTCATTATAGAAATGGAGATTCTTTTACTATTTACACTCCCAAGTCTATATTGTCTTTTTCAGTAGATGACTAGTTTCATGTAGCCAGATATTCAGACTGATGACGAGGGTCTGGGAACCCTGGCAGCTTTGAAAGGCCAAGGGCCGCCCAAGAGGCCATTTGACTGACAGATAAAGCAACCAATCACGCTTCACTTTGTGCCGCGTCATGTCTAGGGGCGTGGAAATGTCCACACAGTAACAGATAGGTGTGTAAAACTATTGGACGTATTTTAAAGACTCCATGCCGCGAAGTTTGCATATTTCACATACTTTAGAAAATCCAGCATTTAGTTGATCCCGGTAAGCGCTCATCGTCACATGGTAAACACAACAGCTTTCTTCGTCCATGAGGGGTTTAGCGTCACAGCATATTTGATTCCAGGCAGAACGTTATAAAGAAAGCGACTCACATGTCTCCCGGAAATCCTGTATAATTCAACCAATCAGATGACGACTTTGAAACTCCCGAAGTGTTCCCGATTTTGTGTGACATATGCATCAGACATTCAGCTGACTGTCTGTGACGTCTGACGCTGAGACTATGACAGAAGGAGAACTTTTGAGAAATCTTCATACAGCAAATCTTCATTTCATGGCAAAAATATCTGTCAAACTCTAAAAACTCAATAAAACTGAGGTTTTACATTGTATTTTAAGTCCTGTGGAGCTTAATTGCACCAGAAAGAGCTTTGTTTTCAGAATTTCTGCTTTTGTGATCTACTGTAGGTAAAACAATGATTTGCAGTGTCTTATGAAGCTTTATGATAATTATGATAAAAAAGTTTGCAAACTGATAAAAATGGAATGTTCCCATAACATACTTTTCTATCCCATAGAAGAAGAAGAAGAAAAACGGTTGGATTATTCAGAGAACATTCTGAAATAAGGTTTTCGTAATGTAATGGGAACATTAGCAAAACATTCTGAGAACATATGTCTTTTAGCTGGGTCCATGACAAACAGACAATAATGATAATCAACGGTCGATTATCATCAATTTACCCTTTTAACTTCTATGAAAAACAATGATTTTGCACTGTATTCTAAGTCTTAAGAAGCTTCACAATAACTTTGTCTGATTCACAAACTGAAATATATCACATAATTTCATCAGTCTTGTCATATGAACTTGTATGGTGCTTTTATATCCTTGACAGACAGATGATAATAATAAGAATTTCTCATTCAGTGTTCTATGAAAAAAAAAGAGTCACATGTGTTAGAAACGACATGAGGTTGAGTGAATCATGATAGGAACTGAACTGTCCCTTTAAACTTTTCCTGTGTTTAAAAGTTTACAATTTCCAATCATGTCCTAAATGAATTCTAACATGGCATGCCAAATCCACCCTTATTAATGACATTACGAGTACATTTCACCTTTGGCATGGCTGAATTATACACAAACAGCTAATATTAACATTCAGATTCTCTCATTAAACTTTACGTGGCACTCGTCAACCAATCAGCCAATCAGATCCCTGCGCATCTGCTGGTATCTGTCAATATGCGCATTCCTCCAACTTTTCGGCAGGCTCGTCACACTCCTCACCATTTTGTAAATGTGAAAGGGGGGGATTTCCTCAAAGAAGGGATTTATAGCTTCATGGCTTCTTCACATGATTGATAGCACACAGTGGAGCCTTTGTACAGGAAGAAGCATGCCTCACTGTGGGCCAACTGCATCTGTCTGAAACAAAACATGATGCCAGGCCTTCCTGCACACTGTCTTGAGTCATCGCGAGACGGTTCCAGTAACCTTTCTCGTGGGTGTAGTGTGAAGTCGCTCGCTGGAGGTGGAAATGCGTGAGAGTCGCTGCTATCGGGATGTGAATGGAGAAATGCAGATGAGCGGCTGGCTTCTGAGACCTTTGACTGTTAGATCTCAGGACGATTTGAACTTTGTTTCGTTTGATTCTCTGCGATTTGACTCATTTTTTGACTCGCGAGTGGTTTGTACATCCTGTAAATTGCTTGTTTTTATACCTGTGTGGAAATGTTGGTGTTTCCAGTTACTAGATTGTAGGGGTGTTAATCGGTTTGGGAACTTGAGCACGAGTAGATGACTTGCTTTTCTTAGACAGTATAATAATTTGATTTATCCTATTTTAGAGTCAACTTCAAATGTTGACTTTCAAACACAGTTACTTCCGTCACAGGAGTTTTTTATTTTTTTAAACACATATTATTCATATACTTAAGTTTGCAGAAATGAAAGGGGTTTGGGAGTGGATTATTTTAAATAATAATAATAATAATAATTACTATTATCATTTTGCGTTATTTTATTGTTTCATTTTGTTATTTTGGAATAACGTGGGCACATGAATCAAGTACAAAAAGACAAAAATGGATAAATAATAATTTATCCATAAATTAATAAAACTTTTCATATTTATTATTATTATAAATGTTTTATAATATTATTTAATACAGTTTTTGTATTATTTAATGTATTTTTTGTAGATTTTTATTTATTTATGTTTTTAATAATGTGGATGGATGAATTATGCACCAAAAATAATTATGATGGGGTAAATTGTGTTTTCATGTTGAAATAAGAAATTAAACTAAAAAACAAACAGACAAATCTGCACATTGATTTTAAGTATTAAACATTAATTTATATTTTCCTATTATTTAATTAGTTTCTCTGCCTGTGAAATGACCTTCTTTTTCTGACGTCATGAAGGTTAAAAAAATATCAACCTATAATAACCAATAGTTTTTCAAAACCAAAAGTTTTACCTTACATTATTTCCGATTAATATTCTATCTTTATTTAGTGTTGCGAGTGCCATTTCATTGTGACTTTTAACATTTAAAAACTCCTTGAACCTTAATTTTGGCTGCCGTATTTTAGATGTTATTACTAGTAGCAGTAAATTTGAGGCTTTCAAGAGGTCAAAAAGGAACCTGTTTCAACTCGTAGCCGATGGAATCAGCATATAAATTGAGAACGGATGCACATCCATCTCTCCGGTCCACCCCTGAATCCCAGAATCCTTCCTTCAATGCGCTCATCTCCTTCCCCAGTGTTTTTCACCTCTGTGTTTTGAGAGGTCTCTCACGGGGGGCTCACATCTGTCTCCATGGCCTTCAGTCCGCTCGTTTGACTTTCCCCTCCAAGGCACACTGTTTAAAGATGTGCAGCTGCCTGGCCTCAGCGAGAGCCGGGATGGCCACCGTGGAGGCCTGTAGTTAGTCCGTCAGTGGCTGGCTTTGCTTGAGTGGATCCATGTGCGGCTGAGGTTCTCGCTGGGATAAGCGCTTTAATACCTGCCATTACGCTGCCAGAGGGAGTCATTAGGAGCCAGCGGATCTTGTTGCAGATCACAGTCAAATGAACGCCGGCCCTCATTTTGGCCCGGACGTCTCCCGTCGGAGCTGCAATGAGACCCAATGACCCTCGAGAGCACTTTGAGCCCACGGCCCGCCTCCTCTCTCCAAATGTACTTTTGTTTTTTTGTTTTTTTTTGTCATCAGTTCTCTGTTACTGTAGGCGTGTAATTTGTTAGTTGTGATTTATGATTTGGGAATTCTTTTTTGTCATGCATTTTGGAAATTTATTGGAGTGCCTGAATGGGAAGCTCAATAGTCTTTTGGTTAAAATTACTCCCATTCGTCATGATAGTGACACTTAGTTTGTTTTAATTTCTTTTTCTACGTCACTTTCTCAGACTGGATTTTCACATCCGGTTGTTGATATGCGGTTTTTAGGATGTTCTGGGAGGTCAGTAGGTGTCTGTCTGTCTGTCTATCTGTCTATCTATCTATCTATCTATCTATCTATCTATCTATCTATCTATCCATCCATCCATCCATCCATCCATCCATCCATCCATCCATCCATCCATCCATCCACTCAATCTATCCATCCATCCATCCATCCATCAATCCTAGATCAATTTCAATTTATTTATCAATTTAATTTATTTATTAGTTATTACTAAGGTTGGGAACGGTTCTTATTAAGTTGGCTTGAGAGAGCCAACTTACTGATATTGTATTTAAACTTCTTATTAAGTTGGCTTGAGAGAGCCAACTTACTGATATTCTATTTAAACTTATTAAGTTGGCTTGAGAGAGCCAACTTACTGATATTCTATTTAAACTTATTATTAAGTTGGCTTGAGAGAGCCAACTTACTGATATTCTATTTAAACTTATTATTATTATTATTATTATTATTCTTAGACTAAATTATCAACTCTAACTCCTCCTAGAGCTTTAACTCTACAGACTCCAAACTCGGACCAGCTCTTCAGACTAATCTCGCCGGGTGTGCTATATCTTTTCTAACTGATTGGACTTATACTTTTCATAAAACTGAAGATTAAAAATCATAAAAATCCCATAGACTTGCATTGAAAAGCCTCTGCTCATCTGAACATTCCGTGAACTCCAACTGTCAAAAATTCAAATCTAAACACACTGAAGCCCATTAGACTCAATCAGACTAACCTATGTACTATTACTAACCCATTCAAACTCATTCAAACTCATCTATCTATCTATATTCAAACTCATCTATCTATCTATATTAAAACTAATCTATCTATCTATCTATCTATCTATCTATCTATCTATCTATCTATCTATCTATCAAACTTATCTATCTATATTAAAACTAATCTATCTATCTATCTATCATCAAACTCATCTATCTATATTAAAACTAATCTATCTATTTATCTATCTATCTATCATCATCTAACTCTATCTTTCTTCTGACTCTATCTATCTATCTATCTATCTATCTATCTATCTATCTATCTATCAAACTCATCTATCTATCTATCTATCTATCTATCTATCTATCTATATTCAAACTCATCTATCTATCTATATTCAAACTCATCTATCTATCTATCTATATTCAAACTCATCTATCTATCTATCTATCTATCTATCTATCTATTCAAACTTATCTATCTATCTATCCTAACAACATGCTAGTCATGCTAAAAATCATGCTAGCAACATGCTAGTCGCATGCTAATCATGCTAAAATCATGCTAGCAACATGCTAATCATGCTAAAATCATGCTAGCAACATGCTAATCATGCTAAAATCATGCTAGCAACATGCTAGCAACATGCTAATCATGCTAAAATCATGCTAGCAACATGCTAATCATGCTAAAATCATGCTAGCAACATGCTAGTCGCCTGCTAATCATGCTAAAATCATGCTAGCAACATGCTAATCATGCTAAAATCATGCTAGCAACATGCTAATCATGCTAAAATCATGCTAGCAACATGCTAGTCGCCTGCTAATCATGCTAAAATCATGCTAGCAACATGCTAATCATGCTAAAATCATGCTAGCAACATGCTAATCATGCTAAAATCATGCTAGCAACATGCTAGTCGCCTGCTAATCATGCTAAAATCATGCTAGCAACATGCTAATCATGCTAAAATCATGCTAGCAACATGCTAATCATGCTAAAATCATGCTAAAATCATGCTAGCAACATGCTAATCATGCTAGAGACATGCTAGCAACATGCTAGTCGCCTGCTAATCATGCTAAAATCATGCTAGCAACATGCTAATCATGCTAATCATGCTAAAATCATGCTAGCAACTTGCTAGTCGCATGTTAATCATGCTACAGACATGCTAGCAACATGCTAATCATGCTAAAAATCATGCTAACAACATGCTAGTCGCATGCTAATCATGCTAAAATCATGCTAGCAACATGCTAGTCGCCTGCTAATCATGCTAAAATCATGCTAGCAACATGCTAATCATGCTAAAATCATGCTAGCAACATGCTAATCATGCTAAAATCATGCTAGCAACATGCTAGTCGCATGCTAATCATGCTAAAATCATGCTAGCAACATGGTAATCATGCTAAAATCATGCTAGCAACATGCTAATCATGCTGAAATAATGCTAGCAACATGCTAGTCGCATGCTAATCATGTTAAAATCATGCTAGCGACATGCTAGTAACTTGTTAATCATGCTAACGACATGGCTAGTCACTTGCTAATTATGTTAGCGACATGCTAGATACCTTGCTAATCATGCTAAGTACATGCTTGTCACATGATAGTCACTTGCTTGTAATGCTAACAATATGTTAATCACTGTCATTTTTATACTTCTTAAACTTAAATCTTTTTAAACTTTTTAAACTTTTCACATTTTCAAACTATCTATCTATCTATATATCTATCTAACTATCTATCTATCTTCTGACTGTCTATCTATCTATCTATCTATCTATCTATCTATCTAGCTATCTATCTATCTTCTGACTGTGTCTATCTATCTATCTATCTATCTATCTATCTATCTGTCTATCTGTCTATCTATCTATCTATCTCAGACTGAAAACCATCAAACTTAAAACTTTTTAAACTTAAACTTCAATCTTTTCAAACTTTTCAAACTTTTCAAACTTTTTCAGACTTTCTGGTCAGGCTTTCTCAAGCCAACTTAAAGTTTGTCTTGACGAACTTTTTTATCTAGTTATTATTATTCTTCTGAGACTAAATTTTCTGACTCTAACTCCTCCTAGACCGTTAACTCTACAGACTCCAAACTCGGACCAGCTCTTCAGACTAATCTCGCCGGGTGTGCTATATCTTTTCTAACTGATCGGACTTATACTTTTCATAAAACTGAAGATTAAAAATCATAAAAATCCCATAGACTTGCATTGAAAAGCCTCTGCTCATCTGAACATTCCGTGAACTCCAACTGTCAAAAATTCAAATCTAAACACACTGAAGCCCATTAGACTCAATCAGACTAACCTATGTACTATTACTAACCCATTCAAACTCATTCAAACTCATCTATCTATCTATATTCAAACTCTATCTATCTATCTATCTATCTATCTATCTATCTATCTATCTATCTATCAAACTCATCTATCTATATTAAAACTAATCTATCTATCTATCTATAATCAAACTCATCTATCTATAATCAAACTCATCTATCTATCTATCTATCAATATTCAAACTCATCTATCTATCTATATTAAAACTAAACTATCTATCTATCTATCTATCTATCTATCTATCTATCTATCTATCTTAAAACTAATCTATCTATCTATCTATCTATCTATCTATCTATCTATCTATCTATCTATCTATCATCAAACTCATCTATCTATATATCTATCTATCTATCTATCTATCTATCTATCTATCTATCTATCTATCTATCTATCAAACTCATCTATCTATCTATCTATCTATCTATCTATCTATCTATCTATCTATCTATCTATCTATCTATATTCAAACTCATCTATCTATCTATCTATATTCAAACTCATCTATCTATCTATCTATATTCAAACTCATCTATCTATCTATCTATCTATCTATCTATCTATCTATCTATCTATCTATCTATTCAAACTTATCTATCTATCTATCTATCTATCCTAACAACATGCTAGTCATGCTAAAAATCATGCTAGCAACATGCTAGTCGCATGCTAATCATGCTAAAATCATGCTAGCAACATGCTAATCATGCTAAAATCATGTTAGTCGCATGCTAATCATGCTAAAATCATGCTAAAATCATGCTAGCAACATGCTAATCATGCTAAAATCATGGTAACAACATGCTAGTCGCCTGCTAATCATGCTAAAATCATGCTAGCAACATGCTAATCATGCTAAAATCATGCTAGCAACATGCTAGCAACATGCTAGTCGCATGCTAATCATGCTAAAATCATGCTAGCAACATGCTAATCATGCTAAAATCATGCTAGCAACATGCTTATCATGCTAAAATCATGCTAGCAATATGCTAGTCGCATGCTAATCATGCTAAAATCATGCTAGCAACGTGCTAGTCATGCTAAAAATCATGCTAGCAACATGCTAGTCGCATGCTAATCATGCTAAAATCATGCTAGCAACATGCTAATCATGCTAAAATCATGCTAGCAACATGCTAGTCGCATGCTAATCATGCTAAAAATCATTGCTAGCAACATGCTAGTCATGCTTAAAAATCATGCTAGCATCATGCTAGTTGCATGCTAATCATGCTAAAATCATGCTAGCAACATGCTAATCATGCTAAAATCATGCTAGCAACATGCTAATCATGCTAAAATCATGCTAGCAACATGCTAGTCGCATGCTAATCATGCTAAAATCATGCTAGCAACATGCTAATCATGCTAAAATCATGCTAGCAAAATGCTAGTCGCCTGCTAATCATGCTAAAATCATGCTAGCAACATGCTAATCATGCTAAAATCATGCTAGCAACATGCTAGTCGCATGCTAATCATGCTAAAATCATGCTAGCAACATGCTAATCATGCTAAAATCATGCTAGCAACATGCTAATCATGCTAAATCATGCTAGCAACATGCTAGTCGCATGCTAATCATGCTAAAATCATGCTAGCAACATGCTAATCATGCTAAAATAATGCTAGCAACATGCTAGTCGCATGCTAATCATGTTAAAATCATGTTAGCAACATGCTAGTCGCATGCTTAGAAACATGCTAATCATGTTAACATCATGCTAGCGACATGCTAGTAACTTGCTAATCATGCTAGCGACATGCTAGTAACTTGCTAATCATGCTAACGACATGGCTAGTCACTTGCTAATTATGCTAGCGACATGCTAGATACCTTGCTAATCATGCTAAGTACATGCTTGTCACATGATAGTCACTTGCTTGTAATGCTAACAATATGTTAATCACTGTCATTTTTATACTTCTTAAACTTAAATCTTTTTAAACTTTTTAAACTTTTCACATTTTCAAACTATCTATCTACCTATATATCTATCTAACTATCTATCTATCTTCTGACTGTCTATCTATCTATCTATCTATCTATCTATCTATCTATCTATCTATCTATCTATCTCTCTATCTATCTATATATCTATCTAGCTATCTATCTTCTGACTGTGTCTATCTATCTATCTATCTATCTATCTATCTATCTATCTGTCTATCTGTCTATCTGTCTATCTATCTATCTATCTCAGACTGAAAACCATCAAACTTAAAACTTTTTAAACTTAA